>NC_139040.1:64202055-64481215 GCF_964662115.1 Mustela nivalis | reverse complement strand
AGTAAAAATATGTAGGTCAGAAGACAGTGTCATAATATATTTAAAGTGCTGAAATAAAAAAAAAAACTATATTCAAGAGTATTCTACATAGCAAGGTTATCATTCAGATTTGAGTGAAAGTTAAAGAATTTCCCAAACAAATATTAAAGGAGTTCATCACCACTAAAGAGGCCTTACAAGATTTTTATAAGGATGGACAAATTTAAGTGGGAAAGAAAAGGCCATATTTTTTTTCGTTTTTTAAATTTAAATTCAGTTAGCCAACATATAGTAAATCATTCGTTTCAGGTGTAGTGTTCAATAATTTATCAGTTGTGTATAACACCCAGTGCTTATTCACATCACATGCCCTTTTTAATGCCCATCACCCAATTACCCCATCCCCTTACCCACCTCCCTTCCAGCAACCCTCAGTTTGTTTCTTATATTTGAGTCTCTCATGGTTTTTCTCCCTCTCTGATGACTTCCCATGCACTTTTCCTTCCCTTCCCCTGTGATCCTCTGTGCTGTTTCTTATATTCCACATATGGGTGAAAATATCTGATAATTTTCTTTCTCTGACTGACTTATTTCGCTCAGCATAATACCCTCCAGTTCCATCCATGTTGATGTAAATGGCATTAATCCTTTCTGTTGGCTGAGTAATGCTCCATTGTATATATATGTATACCACATCTTTATCCATTCCTCTGTTGAAGGACATCTCAGCTCTTTCAACAGTTTAGAGAAGGCCATAATTAAATGTAAGAAAATTATAAAAGGAAAATATTTCATGAGCAAAAACAAACATATAGTAAAGGTAGCAGAGCAATCATGTATAAGCCTAGTATGAAGGTTAAAAGACAAAAGTAGTAAAATCAATTATATGTTAAAATTAGTTCAGGGAAATTACAATATAAAAATATGTAAACTATGACTATATATATGTGTGTGTGTGGATATATATGTACATATATATATATATGTATATATATATATATATAATGTTGAGGGATGGTAAAAAAGAATTTCTTTTAGATGTGTTCAAACTTACATGACTGTTAACTTAATATAGACTGCTATATACTTGGGATGTTATATAGGAATCTTATGATAACCACAAAACAAAAACCTATAACATTTACACAGAAAATAAAGAGAAAATAACATAAGTATAAGACTACAGAAAGTCATCAATCACAAGAAAAGAGACCAAGAGAGGAACAGAAAAAACTACAACAATAACCAGAATGTAATTAACTAAAACGCAGTAAGTACATACCCATATAATTACTTTAAATGTAGATGGCCTAAATATTCCACTCAAAAACATAGGGTGATGAAATGGATAAAATAACAATACCCATCTCTATGGTGCCTACAAGAAACTCACATCAGACCTAAAGACACATAAAGACTAAAAGTGAAATAATGGGAAAAGATATTTCATGCAAATGGAAGTGAAAAAAAGCCAGGGTAGCAATATTTATAGCAGGCAAAATAGACTGTAAAGCAAAGACTGTAACATGAGACAAACAAGAACACTTTATGTTGATAAAGAGATCAACCCAACAAGAAGATATAACACTTGCAAATATCTATGAAGTCAATATTGGAGTACCTAAATATATTATATATATATATATATGTATATATGTGCAAATACATAAAGTATATATATAAATATATACATACACAAATACATAAAGCATATATAAATATATATTTTATTAATATTTATTATATTTAAAAATGAAATACTTTAAATATTCATGAAATGTTTAATCATTTACTAAAAATAAATATTTATTATTTAATTTGATATATATATGTACATTAGCCAAAAAAACTAATAAGATCTTGTCATTGCAACATGAATGGAGCTAAGGGTATTACGTTCAGTGAAATAGGTCAGTCTGAGAAGGACAAATACCATATGATTTTACTCATATGTAGAATCTAATAAAAAATAAATGAATAAACAAACAGAAGTAAAGGCAGACATAAATATAGAGAATAAGCTGATGTTTGCCAGAGGGGAGGTGGATATGGGGATGGGAAAAATGGGTGAAAAGGAGAGGGAGATACAGTTTTCTATTTATGGAATGAAAGGCACAGCATAAGGAGTGTAGTAAAAGACATTGCAGTTACACTGTAACAAGACAAATGGTAGCTCCACTTGTGGCAAACATAGCACAATATATAAACTTGTCATATCACTAAGTTGAGCACCTAGAACTAATGTAACATTGTGCATCAACTATACTTCAATGAAAAAAAAATTTAAGATGACATTATAAGAAGATCCTGAATGCCCTTTTTCTCTAAAACACCATAAATTTAAATGGAACAATTCCCTCTGGGAAAAAACAACAACAACAACAAACAAACCTGAGAACTGGCTGAATAGCTACTCTCCAACAAAGAATAAAGGGCCACATTGAGAGAGACAAGTGAGTCAGAGATGTGGTGTCATTAAAAATTCCATCCCTGGAGTGGCAACCCACAAAATGGAGGGATCTTACAAACAAGGAAATTCTCCCTGAGGAGTAGGTGGTTTGTGCTCTACGTTAGGCACCACAACCCTTTAGACTGGCTTTGGAAAGATGAGATCTCAATATATCTGGTTTGTCAAAACAATGGAGCATACTTTAGGAGAACCATAGGGCTACAGGTAATTGAGATTCCACACTTAAAATATTCACATGCAGATTCACTCACTCAAGAACCCAGCACAAAGGGAACAGGTTTTTTTTTTTTGTTTTTGTTTTTGTTTTTAATATTTTATTTATTTATTTTAGAAAGAGAGAGGGAGGGAAAGAGAAAACCATGAGTGGGAGGGGAAGAAGGAGAGGGAGAGAGAGAAAATCTCAAGCAAACTCCACACTGAGTGTGAAGCTTGACTTCGGATTGACGCCAGGACCCTGAGATCATGACCTGAGCCAAAATCAAGAGTTGGATACTTCCAAATGCACCACTCAGGCACCCCCAAAAGGAGCAGTTTAAAAAGAAGTTAGATCACATGTGAAGGAGATTCATTTGCTCATCTTAATGCATTTTCCAGAGGATCAAAAGCCTGTTGAAAATCTCTACAGGGACAGAGGTACTAATGGATGCCATTCTTATGTTCTCCCTCTACCTTGTTAGCACTGGTGCTAGCAAGTACAATTTTTTCACTCTTATCCTTACCTGCTAATGCCTACCACTCCACACCACTCCTGTAGCACTGTCAGAGAATGCTGACAAGCACTCTATCCAACTATGCCACTCCTGCAGTAGATGAACACCTCACCCCCACCCCCCATAGTCCCCTAAAAGAAGTGGATATATACAGCACATACAGAGGATGTCCCTTGAGTGCTGGACTCTGGTGGCCAGGGGAGCTGTGTTTCTGGGCACAAGGGGGCCTCAAAAAATTGAACAGACAGTTTGAAAGACAACTAAGAACTAGGACAAGGATAAATAATAAAGTTCACATCCTAAAAAGGGCCAACATTAAAAACTATGAGAGACAGTTGTCTTGCCTGATAGAGAGAGAGAGTCAAGCAAAATGAGAAAACACAGGATTTGTTCCAGATGAAAGAACAAGATAAAACCCCAGGAAAAAAACCTTAATAAAGGAGAGACAAGCAATTACATCAAGAAGAGTTTGAAGTAATGGTCATAAAAAGGCTTCCCAAACATGAAAGGTGAATGAATGAATACAGTGAGAGCTTCAGCAAAATATAAAAAATTAAAAGGTACCAACAAGAAGACACAGAGCAGAGAAGTACATGAACTGATCTAAAAAAATTTTAGAGTTTCAATAGCAGACAAATGAAGAAAAAAAAATCAGTGATCTGAAAGTCAGAAAAATAAAACTCACAAAAACAGAACAGCAGAAAGTAAAATGAATTTTAAAAAATGAAGATATAGTAACAGACCCATGGGACAACACTAAGCAGAATAATTCACATCATTGGGGCCCCAGGAGAAGAAGGGGAAAAGGGGCAGAAAAAATATTTGAGAAGGTCAGGGTGCCTTGGTGGCTCAGTTGGTTAAGCATCTGCCTCTAGCTCCAGGGCCCTGGGATTGAGCCCCACATTGGGCTCCCTGCTCAGTGGAGAGTCTGCTTCTCCCTCTACATTTCACCTTGCTCTCAGGTCTCTCTTTCTCTTTCTCTCAAATAAATAAATAAAATCTTTTTTAAAAAGAAAAAAGAAAAAAAATATATATGAGGGAATAATGGCTGAAAATTTCCCAAACCTGTGGAAGTAAGGAGACATGGAAATCCAGGAATCTTCAAATCCTCCAAATCCAGAATTCCAAACAAGATGAACCCAAAGAGACCCACACCAACACACATTATAATATAAATGTCTAAATATAAAGAGATAACATTAAAACCAGCAAGAGAGGCAGGTGCCTGCTCTCCCAACTTGAGAGTGTAATGTCCATAATCAAACAGTTTGCTGCTTTCACCTCGGGCACTTGATCTCTAACTTTTTCTTGTGTCCATGCCAAGAGGTGAGACACAATCCTTTTCATGCTGCCACTTTTTAAAAAAATTTCTTTTCAGTGTAACAGTATTCATTGTTTTTGCTCCACACCCAGTGCACCCTGCAATACGTGCCCTCCTTAATACCCACCACCTGGTTCCCCCAACCTCCCACCCCCTGCCCCTTCAAAACCCTCAGGTTGTTTTTCAGAGTCCATAGTCTCTCATGGTTCACCTTCCCTTCCAATTTCCCTCAACTCCCTTCTCCTCTCCGTCTCCCCATGTCCTCCATGTTATTTGTTATGCTCCACAAATAAGTGAAACCATATGATAATTGACTCTCTCTGCTTGACTTATTTCACTCAGCATAATCTCTTCCAGTCCTGTCCATGTTGCTACAAAAGTTGGGTATTCATCCTTTCTGACAGAGGCATAATACTCCATAGCGTATATGGACCACATCTTCCTTATCCATTCGTCCGTTGAAGGGCATCTTGGTTCTTTCCACAGTTTGGCGTCTGTGGCCATTGCTGCTATAAACATTGGGGTACAGATGGCCCTTCTTTTCATTACATCTGTATCTTTGGGGTAAATACCCAGGAGTGCAATTGCAGGTTCATAGGGAAGCTCTATTTTTAATTTCTTAAGGAATCTCCACACTATTCTCCAAAGTGGCTGCACCAGCTTGCACGCCACCTTTTGGTGGTGTGATTTAAATCACTTTGCCTCTGACTCTGCTTATCTGCCTCCTCTAGAGGACAACAGTTTGAATTGCCCCATTTCTTGGCTGGTTCCTATCTCTCCAACCACTTCAAACTTGGATTTCTAGAGGACCATCACCTTCAAGGAATGTCCTCTCAGCCTTCCCCATCTATCCCATGCTTTCTTGAGAATGTTTTAACTCATTATTTTAACCCTCTTCTTTATTACTGCTGGGGACCACTAGTCTGTGTGTCTCTCACCTCATCATCTCAAGTTTCCCATCATGTATTTCCTTGTTGCATCTGTGCCAGCCACAACCATCTTCACTATAGTCCTTTCTTGAATGAAGCCTCTGATCCCCAGCAATCTGACCTTCTTCTTCTAGCCTGTCTTTTAACACATTCAGTGCCACAGATTTTCCCATGGCTTTCTTTGTAGTTGCCAAGGGACACCCAATCAAGAGATGCTAAGTCCCTCTGTGAGGAGGAAATTCAGAAGGCACTGGCACTGCCCAAACCATCTTCTTCACCCTCTATTCCTCCCTCTTCCCCTCCTTCCAGGCCAGCTGGTTTGTATCCATGTCTCCCAACCTGTGACCCTCGCCATTCACTGCTTACATATCCAGGGGCTTCCCACCCCAAGCTGCATCTTGTGGTTGAAGTGGCCAAGGAGCTTTGTCTTCAGGTTACTCAAAACCTTTCTCTTTCATAGAGTTGAACAGATTAAACAAAATCTGGGGAAGTTTTCTGGTAACCAGGATGGTTACATAGAGGTCTTATAGCATTTGACCTTGGCTTACGATCTATCTTGGAAAGATGTGATGACCACTTTAAGACAGACTTTCGACCAAGAAGGAAAATTGTTCTTAAGGAAGCCAGGGTTTATGCTAATAGTCTTCACCTTTCTGATACCAAAAACCCAATAGGAGGTACTGCTGTCCTTCCCATGAATCTGGGATGGGATTATAATCAACCTTCAGAGACATGAGAATGAGACTACTTTCTGTGTTAAGGCAAAGTTAAAGTCAGCTGACAAAAATCCATCAGCTACTTTAAGACAGCTACAGTCAGACAGAAGCCAAATGGAAACCACCTTTCTGGAAAGACTTAAAGAGTCTGTGACTAAATATACTAACCTTGATCTCTAGTCTTTTGAGGGACAGATAATACTAAAAGACAAATTCTTTTCTTAGTCTGCTTCAGATATCAGGTGGAGGCTGCAAAAACTAGTAAGAGAATCGGAATTTTTTTCTGGGGGAAAAAAAAAAAGAGAATTAAAAAAAAATTTTTTTTAATTTTTTCAGTCACCGCTCTTGAGGAATTCCTTTCAGCAGCAACTCCTATCTTTTGTAGCAGGAACCAAAAGGGAGAAGTCAGTTATTCAGAGAAGGACCAAAGGAAGGTGGTAAGGCAGACCCAATTGCTAGTGGACCCACAGGACCGAGCCCACTCCAAGGATATCCAACTCTGTCCTGAAAAGAGATCAGGAAAATGCCTGATCTGTAGGACTAGCCATTGGGTGTGGGAATGTCCTATTAAGCACAAGTCCCCCCAAATACCCTGTCTTAAGTGTTAGCGGACAGGAGATTGGACAGCTAACTGCCCCCAAGGTCCAAAGACTCAGTGATCAGAAACTGATGCCCTGCTGATGGTGATGGATGAAGGGGCCCTCTGCTCTGCATCACCACCACCTCCCACAAGAAGTAACCATCAGTGGACTGGATTCATGTATAAAGACGGATGTGGCAAGTAGAACAACTTTCTTTTTGGATACGGGGGCCACTTACTCTGTCCTGACCTCATTCTCTGGGATTAAGACTCTTGCCAAATGCAGGTACCCAGGGGCACCTGGGTGGCTTAATGGGTTAAAGCCTCTGCCTTCAGCTCAGGTCATGGTCCCAGGGTCCTGGGATTGAGCCCCGCATTGGGCTCTCTGCTCAGCGGGGAGCCTGCTTCCTCCTGTCTCTCTGCCTGCCTCTCTGCCTACTTATGATCTCCCTCTGTTAAATAAACAAACACTTCTGTCCTTAAATTTTGCTACAACAATGAGAGTGTTAGTGGATGAAAAATTACTCAAGAGGGGAAATTCCGGGTAGGCAGGCTCTTGCTTAACTGGTCAAACAGGATTCTTGCTGAGGATGGCCAAGGCCTCGAACACCAAGCGCGCAATAGCGACTCTATCGGATATGAAGGTTAGGGAGGTTCTCACCAAATTGACGTAGCAAATATCTGCCTAGGGAGGGCCAAAGTAGAGGCATAGTGGGAAAAGCTCGGAATAGTCTGACTGAAATTTGTTGAAGTAGACTTTGTCAGTAGGACGCATGATCACGTAATATCCTGTTATAGCCTGTCCATGTGGACGTGGACCACTGCATTAACTTATCGTTTGGCATTCAGAATTTTCCTACATAACTGTTTTAGTTTTGTGTTGTTTTTAAAGCTTGAAGGAACAACTTTTCACAAAGCTGTGTTTTTCTGTCTCATTATATCATAATCTCTGTTCTAGCAGTCCTAATCCTTTGTCGGGAATACAAAACTAACAGTTCCAACGAGAGAGCAAGCCCTTTAGGATAGACAGTGTCTCTCTTAATTGAATGTGTATCAAGAAGGATCTAAAACCAAGGGGTGAGAGGGTACACTTCAGTTAAAAAAAAGTAAGTCAGAAGTGGGAGGTGCAAGGCTTCACTAAAAGAGCCCTCGGCAAAAAAGGAAATTCACCAAAACCGCCTCCGCGGGGGAGGAAGTCGAATTTTTGACTCTGAGGAGCGGTTTTTTTTTTTCCGAAAACGAAGGGCGGGGGAGCAGCGGAGTTGGGCGCAATTGTGGAGCGATGCTGCCACCAAATGGCCAAAAGTTCACTAAGCGGCGGTCGAAGGCGCACTGCGGCAGCCGCAGCAGCAGCCGCAGCAGGAAGTTCCGGGTCGGGAGTGCGGTGGTTGATGGGAACTGTGGCCATTTGCTTTAGGGTCGTACGGAATTCGGCCGGCTCTTTAGTGCCCGTGGCGTGCATTTATGTTGTGGACAGTTCCTTACGGTCTCCGCGGTGGTGGGCATTACTGGGAAAATTGGGGGCGAGGAGGAGGAAGATGCTAGTTCTCGGACCCATTCTAAGGGTCATCTGGAGGGGTAATGGGAAGATGGACGAGCTCGGTTCCGCGTGGACATGCGCGTTAGTGGTAAATGGAACTGCCCGGCCGGCTGTGTCGTCTCTGCCTTCAGGCTCTTCGGAGGGAAGTTTCTGCCGTTCCTTTACTCTGTGGGTGGGGGCCTAGGTGCTTGAGTGGGAGAAAGGGAAAGACCGCTAGCCCTGGAATCCCCTTTAAGGACGTCGTCCGTCAGTGTGTGTCCGTCCATCTGTCTGTCCACCCACCCATCCATTCGCCCAGTCCTTCGTAAAACAAATATTCACTGGACACCCATTAACTACCAGACACAGCCTTAGACCCTGGGGACCCAAAGACACGTAAGAATACGAGGGCCCTGGTTTCGGGTACCATCCCTTCTAGTGAGTGGAGACAGAAACAACTTACCGAGTTCATTTCAGATAGTGGTTAATAAGACGGGGCGATAAGACAGAAAGAAATGCGGTGGATGCGTGTACGCGCTTTTACTGAGTGGTCAGATTCGTCTTCTTCAAGGAAATGAGCGTTGAGGACGTTGGGAGTGGTCCTGGATGGCTCTGAAGACACCGATGAGGATAAAAGCTGCTTGGTTTTGCGTTGTTTCATGCCTTATTAACACGGAGGCTTAGATTAACACAGAATATAGATAATGTTTGCTGCTTCATTCCCTGCTCCCAGGCTCTCAAAATGATTGATCATCAGAATAGAAAATACTAGTAGAAGGGCTCAGTGGATCAGGACCGGGAAGTGCTGGCACTACAGCGTGGACAGCAAAAGCTGCTGGGTTAGGGCCTTGAGTGTTTAGGTTAAAGAGCTCTTTCCACTGAACCCCAAAGAGCACAGAGGGTGGCGAAGCCTGGTTCCCTTCCTCTTTGTGGTTTGCCTTCCCTTCTGGACTCCTTTCTCTACGGGTCCTAGGATCTTATCCTTCCAGACTGGATCATTTATGGGGCTTGGCTTTGCTGTAATGGAGGAGTCAGTCAGGGACTTGCAGTCCTATCGGTGGAATTCCAGTGGAATTTTAATTCCAGACAAGAGTTTGGAATGGGCCCATGGTACAGTAGGTCCTATGTAGTTTTGGAGGCTTTATAGACGCGGCACACGTGACTATGGCTGTGACCTTTTAAGGGACCCTGTGGTTCAGCAGGAAGGTGAAACCATGTTGACAACAACATCTCAACTTGAATGAGTGAATGAGTGCATATTCTGTGTGTAGACAGCAATAGGAATCCCTTAGTTGTTCTGGGTGTGGAGGAGAGGTTAGCTGAAAAGCTGCAGATCGATGACTGGCTGAGGTTCTCCCTGATGTAGAGGTGAGGTACACAGTGAAGGGAAATTATAAGAAGAGGCCTTCAGAAAGAATGGCCACAGTGGGTTCCAGAGTTTGTCCAAATATCCCGAAGGCCTCTGCCTCAAAAATTGGATCTGAGGAAAAAGAACTTGTAAATGGACAAAGCAAAGTGAATGGCCTGAGTAGGTGGGAGTTGCAGGGGGGTTGGGGGGGACTGGCTGCTTTAGTGTACAGTAGATGCTAAACAGAGTACCCACCCAATTCCCTGTTAGAGGGCAACTGCACACTTGTGTTGAGTGGAAATATCCAGGACACCAGCGGGTTTAGGCCAGGGTAGCAGCAAGCCTTTGCCCTGTGGTGTTGGACGGTGGGTGGCAGGTGGCTATGATCTTCGGTTCTTTCCATGATCAGCACCCACCTTTACTCCCAGTACAGGCCATGACAGGATTCATCCTCTATGTTCTGAGTACTGAGATTTGGATTCATCCTCTATGTTCTGAGTACTGAGATTTGGGATCATCCATAGTCTGCGTATAATTTAGCTGCATTATTTGGGGGACAGAATTCCTCCTAGGAATGGGGGAAAAGGTGATTAGACGAGGACCAAATGTCTGCCATGGTATGTTTTGATCAACAGCAACAACAGTAATAATAATTGCCTACCTCTGTTCAAGGTTTGCTGTGTGCTGGGCCCCATGCCAAGGGCCTTCTCCATATTCCCTCGTTTAATCTTAACAGTGACCAGTAATAGAAACACTGGTACTTGTGTTTCCATTTTATATATGAGGAGACTAAGGCTTAGTTTAGGTGGCCTACCTGGGATTAAACAAATCGGCCATGGTTTCAATCCAGGTTTGTCTCCAGTCCAGTTTTTTCTGAAAGTGTGATCCCCAGAACAACAGCATCAGCATCACCTGGGCGTGCTATGTTAGAAATGCAAGGCCTCGGGCCCTGCCCCAGACCTACTGAATCAGAAACTCTGGGGTCAGGGCCCAGCCATCTGTGGCTTTAAAACACCTTTCAGGTGATTCTGATAGAGCGCATTTGTAAAATACCGCAGGTGCTCCATGACTAAACTACTACTAAAGAGCACACATTGCTGGTTTCTTTGGCATGTAGGACTGTTTGCCAGGAAGCTAATGGTTTACTCTGTAAGAGGTATGGTGTGTGTTCCTGACATTTATGGGAAATGAGGATAAGGAGAAAACAAATTGTATGAGACCAGTGACAGGGTTGGGGCAGGAGGACGTTGAACAGATGTTGTTGAATGGAGAGGATGCCCAGGCATCTCCATGGCCGTTTTTATTTTCCTGAACTTCATGGAAAAGTTGACGAGTAACATGGGCACCTAGAGGAGGTAGTATAGTGGCAGCATATCTTTAATTTGGGGCCATGTAGATAGTACAGGGGTGTGGGATGCTGCTCCTGAAATCCCCAGCCCTCCTGGCCAAAGTTTTTCCAGAATTTTGACTGGGTAGGTTCCAGCCCTTTAAGGCCTCTGTAGAATATGGGAGTGGGAGTGGGGGGGCGGGCAACCCATATCCCAAACGATACCTCTTGGAGTCCCCACCACCAGGATATATCCCACTGATTATCAGCTATTAAATTATCCTCACCGAGTTTCAGGGGCTGCCCGAATCTCTGCTTTGGGGAGGGCTGATGGGAATGGTGACTAGGAAGCACGGTGCCCTGTGGAACTCAAGGAGGAGGGAAACTGCAGGAAACTCAGGCAGGTCACCTGGTACTCATCAGTTTCTCCACAAAGTTCAGGAAAACAAAAAGGGCCATGGAGATGGCTGGCCCCCGCTGTAGCTCACAGCAGCCCAGACAGACAGAAGAGCCTCTGTGTAATTCTCCGGTGCTCCAGGCCAGGAGCTCCAAGGGGAGGACTCAGAACTGTGGTGGAATGCCCAGCCTCCCTGGCCAATGGAACTCAGAGAAAAGGGAGGCAGAGTATCCCCATCTGATGGTGAAAGGAAGGAGGACGTTGTCTGGTATACTAACACATGGAGGCAGAGGGTAGACTGAACAGCGGTAATGGATACAATCTTCTAACCCTTGGGGAACTGGTGGGGAAGGCTGCCCCTCTAAGACCTGTGGACCCAGGTACCTGGCTTCAGTAGACATTGGTGGTGGAGGGGGCGGGGGAGGCACTTTTGCTGGCCCCTTTGCTGCTACCACTGCTAATTCCTCAGAAAACTGTGTAGACAGTGAGTCAAATGGCCTTATCGCCTCCCTTGATTTTTCGTTTGTCTGATAAACCTTTGTGTGGGGTTTGCTTATAGGCCCAAGTTTAAGTTTATTTCAGTCAGTATTTCCACCCTCCCCTGCATCTGATTTGCTTTTGGCAAACCCATAAGTAAGAAGATTTGAGGGAGGCCTCATCTGGAAGAAAAATCCCTGTGTGTGTGTGTGTGTGTGTGTGTGTGTGTGTGTAGGTGTGTATACATATATGTATGTGCACATACACATGTATGTGTGTGCAGACATGCACAGAAATCTATAAATTTTATATATTTATATCCATCCTTTAACATTAATATAGGATGTATTTAAATATAACAGTATAATACAGAATTATATACAATGATATAATATCAATATAATAGTATGTAATAACAGAACATAGTATATATAATACATAATGTATACTATGATATGTAAAATGATATAATTTTGTATTATATACAATCCGTGTGTGTGTGTGTGTGTGTGTGTGTGTGTGTGTATACATATATAAAACAGGAGAATTTCTATGTCTGCCTGGTCTAGAAGAAGAAGTTCCAATCTGGGGAAAGGGTATATACATTCCTGTTCTCTGACATGCTTACACTGGCAGTACTTAGAGAAGTCTTCCTTCCTCGCGCTGTCACGTGGCTCTTAGTCCCTCAATTCTGGCATCAGGGTCTCGGAGGAAGCACTTTGTAGGATCTGTAAATATTCATACAGCAGTTTGGACCAAGCTGGCCAGCAGGGCTTTGAAACTTGTCCATAAGCCAGTCCCTGCTTATCTCCCATTGCTTACAAGGTGGCGCGGCTTACCGGTTTCCTTTTTCGTTCTCTGAAGGCCCTCTCCTACCTGTCTCTCGCTTTCAGATCTGGGACGAATTGCCTAACGGTGTGAGCTCTTTCCTCTGTGAGCAAAACTCAGAGTGCAGTTCTGCATAAGCTAGGCGTCTGGGAGAAATGTGTCCTAGCATGTCTTAGGCCCATCCCTGCTGCTTCCGCACAACTGAGGACTTAAGCCCGGATTACTGATTTCTTCACTCGGGCCTATCCGTACCACCCTCTCCAGCAAGAGCAAACCTGTATTCACAGAGCGGCAGGCCAGCAAGAGCTAGTTTTCTGATGGGATCATCCAGAGTGACCTTTGTCTGGTCTTGAACACCCCATGTCGCTATTTAAACCAAAACACCCTTCCACAAGATGTTTAGTTCCAGTGCTCAACCTACTTATTTTTCTCATGCCCCCAATCCTGTCCACCCTTCCATTCCACAACTTATTTTCTCTCTTCAAACCTCCAACACCGCCTCTCCCGGCCTCGCTCTTAGCTGATGACCTCCCTTTCTAGTTCGTTGGGAACACTGCCTAGGAGTCAACCCGAATTCACAAGCCCAAAATTGAACTTCCCCATCTTCCCCAATGAACCGTCTTCAGCTGCGGTATTTTCCATTGCAGGGTAATGGCAACTCTATTCATTCAGCTGTGGTGCCATAGACTTGAGAGTGGCCCCTCATGATGCTGCTGTACTCAACCGCTCATTTTCAGCCTGTTAGGAGATCCCGTCCCGTGAGCTCTTTTGAACAAAATAGGCCCAGAATCTGACCACTTGTCACCACCTCCCCTGTTAACATCCAGTTACGAGCCACCATCTGTTCCCCTCCCTGCCCCAGCACACTGAAATTGTTTCCTGACTTATTTCTCTGCTTCCCCTTCCCTCCCGCCAACCCGCTAGCCCCCCGACCCCCCTCCAAACTGGCCCACTGATCGTCAATCCGGCAGCCAGAAAAATGCTATTAGAACATACAATCAGATCATATAATGAATGCCTCTGCTTGACTCCTTCCCTTGTCGCTTTTATGTCTTTGATTAAACGTCACTTTTCAATGTGGCTCACCCCTAAACATCTTATTTCAAGTGCCCCTCCCCACCACACGTACAATTCCCCTTTACCTTGTCTTACTTTGTTCCTTCAACACAAGTTATGCGATTTGCTTCCTTGTTAGGATGTTTGCTTGTCTCCGTCCACTAGAAGGCAAGCTCTTCCAAGCCAGGGCAGTTGTTGTGGCACTTGTGGTTGTTTATTACGTGTGTCTCATGGTTCACTACTTTGTCTCGATAGTGACTGGCATGGAGGAGGTCCTCCATAAATGTTTGTTGCATGAATAAATATATATTGCCAACATCCTCCACATTTACTCATTTTTTTTTAATCCAGTGAACAGTGAGAGGGAGATGTTAATGCCCCCCGCAAAATTATGTTTCTGTCAATTTCCCCCTATGGTTGCACCATTGTCAACAAAATCCCAAGACAAAGAAAAATAGTTCCAACACATATAACAGGCGAGGGTAAAGCAAAAGGTCAATCTCCTCTCGGAAGGAGGAGCAGCAGACGATAAATAGCACACCAAACAGCGAAACAGACAAGCAAAGGAAACACAGTAGGGCATCCATGAATGAACGAACACTGTTCACAAGCAATTTGGTAGTGGTGGTGAGGGTAAGGGAACAAACTACTTTTGCTCAACTGTGCTCACACCGAGTGTGGGAAAAGAGATCTCCACAAACGTCGTCATTGCATCTGATGTTAGGACAATGTTGAAGAGGAAGTTCACTCGTTACACAGCAACCTCCCTAGGGTGACTCATGGGAGAAACCTACCTCAGGCAAAAGCATGATTATTCCTTCTGTGCAGTCATTCAGGTTTGACTTCAGGGATCCTGGGACTCCTGCTGGTGATCACCTTTCCCTCTTTCCACTTAGGCAGCTCGAAAAGGTGGGTCAACATCTCTGGCCGACAGGCAGTAAATGTGGAAAGCCTTATGGCAGGTGTTTTGTGTTCAAATCAGTCATCCGATTAGACTTCCACACTTTAATTTGGCCTTGATTTCCTCACCCAACATATCTGTGAAAACTTGGATTTTCTTTGCCATTGATGTGTGATTCCTCAGCTCAAAGCCTGCCAGTCAGGGGCTTCTGGTCTCACCCAGAGTAAAAACCCAGTCCTTGGCCTGGAGAGACTCTACCAGATTTAACTCCTGGCTAACTCTCTGGCCTCCTCTCCCCTTCACTCACTCTGCCCTAGCCCAGCTGGAGCCACCTGGTACTTTGAATAAAATCGTCTGTCTCTGGGGGATTGAACCCCCACGATATATTACCATTACCATAGCCACAGACTCGGTTTTTTTTTTTTTTTTTAAACCCAGCTTTTGATGGCAAAGCATGATGGCTCTCCCAAGTCTGCTTACCCGCTCGTGCGTGCCGACATTTGAATAAAGTGTATCTGTCAGTCAGACCCTCAAGTGCTATGTATATCACTGCACTTTCCACCAGTAGCATCGCTGGTGTACCTTTCTGGCCAATGCTAAATTCTTGTTCTACAGCTCACCCTCTGAGAAGAAATATGGTCACCAGCCACCACTGAGACCATTAGATTGGTGACGACAACTACCTTCCATCTTAGCGCATCCACACTTTCTGTCTGGAAAAAAAAAAAAAAAAAAAGAAGAAGAAGCTCTGAGCCTGTTTACTGGGGCCTTTCTAGAAAACAACAATCGTCATCCTTATGGCCATTTATCTCTGACTTTTTCTATCCTTGTAAATCCACCGAACTTCCAAGGCTCCCTCCTCCAGCCTATCCAGTACGACTGTCCCCTGCCTACTTGGATAATTATTTCCCACAGCCCGCACTGCTAACCTAGGATGCGGAAGCAGAGTCTATGCAGTACGGGAGAGGCTAGACTTTCAGTGGCACTGTGGCACCTCCAAGCCTTCTTTATCCAGAAGGATCCTGCCTGGAGGACTGATCCCCAGAGCCCCTTGGAAAGTGCCCTGATTCGGTCAAAACATTCTAATGAGCCACTCCTTGGAAATCCAGGCCTCTGGAAACCCATGGCATGGGATTTCATCAATTTGGAGGTGCACAGGAGAGCCGATGGGGTGCACATAGTTTGAGGGTCATGAATTACTATCGGATGGTGCAGGGTCAAGGCCCGGAGGGTTTTTCTCTCTCTTGCTTCCTTTCACCTCAGAGAAGGGCCTCAGGAAATGCCTCTGAAGCCAGTTCACTCAGTCTTCTCTGAACAGCACTGCCAGCCCTTCCTTCCAGATCTTGTTCTTGTGTTGAAACCGCCGCCCCCACCCCCCCCACCCCACCCCCCCCCGCCCGCCCCGCATATGGACTTGACATCCTCACCAGAGACAAGTTGGAAAGCTGGGGAAAGTTACCAGAATGTATTTTTTAAAAGTCAACCACAATCCCACAACCAATGAATGTATCATCACATTCAGTTCTTAATTTACTCCCTACTGGTCTCTTTCCTGTGGGAGTAAGATAATGTAGTCTGTAACCCACCACCGTGAGATTCAGTGGTGTCCCCTGCTGCATTCCAGACATTGCTGAGCATGTGTGAAGATCTGCAGAAACGGCCTTCCTGCCCCCTGCCCACACACCCCCCATCCTTCATGGAAAAGAAAAAACACTTAACCCCAACATTAGTCAGACAATAAAAAAAAAAATCATTTTTGTTATTTTTTTAAGCTTTCATTTGAATTCCGATTATTGGACATGCAGCATAATATTAGTTTCAGGTGTCGGATATTGTGGTTCAACCCCTCCATACCACACCCAGTGCTCATAACAAGTGCCCTCCTTAATCCCCACCACCTATTGAACTCACACCATCACACCCTCCACCTCCCTCCCGGTTATCCATCAGCTTGCTCTTTATAGTTAAGAGTCTGTTTCGGGACGCCTGGGTGGCTCAGTTGGTTGGACGACTGCCTTCGGCTCAGGTCATGATCCCGGAGTCCCGGGATCGAGTCCCGCATCGGGCTCCCAGCTGCATGGGGAGTCTGCTTCTCCCTCTGACCTTCTCCTCGCTCATGCTCTCTCTCACTGTCTCTCTCTCAAATAAATAAATAAAATCTTTAAAAAAAAAAAGAGTCTGTTTCTTGGTTAGGCAATAAAAATTAAAAAAAAAATTAGTCACAGTGAGATACCATTTATTTTCTATCAGAGGACTCTTTGATTTAGGGACAGAAAAGGATACGAGGAAATTACACCCTAAGGAAGAAGAGAGAACCAGGAAGCCCGGCTTGGGCCACTAACAGCACTCTGTGGCTGTTTGAAGGAAGTGGTGCTATCCCTCACTCAGGTTTGTCCCCTGGCCCAGTTCCTATGGGATCGGCTAGGAATCCAATGAGGGGCTGAGAGTAAAAACTGAAAGAGCTGTTTCCATAATAAGAGAGTGAACTTTGGGGACTTCATCAAGATAAAAAGCTTCTGCACAGCCAAGGAGACAGCCAACAAGACTAAGAGGCAGCCCACGGAATGGGAGAAGATATTTGCAAATGACACTGCAGATAAACGGCTGGTATCCAAGACCTATAAAGAACTTCTCAAACTCAACACCCAAAAGACAAATAGCCCAGTCAAAAAATGGGCAGAAGACACGAACAGACACTTCTGCGAAGTAGTCATACAAAGGGTGAACAGACACACGAAAAAATGCTCAACATCACTAGCCATCAGGGAAATACAGATGAAAACCACAATGAGATACCACCTGACACCAGTTAGAATGGCCAAAATTAACAAGACAGGAAACAACGAATTTTGGTGAGGAGAGAAGGGGAAGGAGAAAGGGGAACCCTCTTACACTGTCAGTGGGAATGCAAGCTGGTGCAGCTACTCTGGAAAACAGTATGGAGGTTCCTCAAGATGTTAAAAAGAGAGCTACCCTGTGACCCAGCAATTGCACTACTGGGTATTTACCCCAAAGATACAGATGTGTTTAAAAGAAGGGCCACCTGCCCCCCAAGGTCCATAGCAGCAGTGTCCGCAATCGCCAAACTGTGGAAGGAGCTGAGATGCCCTTCAAACAGATGAATGGATGAAGAAGATGTGGTCCATATATACAATGGAATATTATTCAGCCATCAGAAAGGACGAATACCCACCATTCGCATCAACATGGAAGGACCTGGAGGGGATTGTGCTGAGTGAAGTAAGCCAAGCAGAGAAAGACAAGTATCATGTGGTTTCACTCTTATGTGGAACATAAGGAATAGCACGGAGGACTACAGGGGAAGAGAGGGAAATCTGAAGGGGGAGAAATGAGAGAGGGAGATGAACCATGAGAGACTCCGGATCCCAGGAAACAAACTGAGGGTTTCAGAGGGGAGGGGGTGAAGGGAGGGGTTAACAGGGTGATGGGTATTAAGACAGGCAGGCACGTGTGGTGATGAGCACTCGGTGTTATATGCAACTAAGGAATCATGGAACACTACATCAAAAACTGATGATGTGCTCTACAGTGGCTAACTGAACATAATTAAAACATAATAATAAAATAGCTAAGATCATCATTCAGAGAGAGAGAGAGAAAGAGCGAGTGACGAAGCAGTACAAATCACTCAGCACAGCCCAGACAGCTCCCTTTCGTGGTGGGTGACCACCATGTGCAACTAGTGGGCCTGTGGTCAGACCAGCGGTTGCTCCTGTGCCACCAAGCACCACAGGAGCCACTCTCAGAGAGGTCTGCTGGTGATACCTGGCTCCAGAGTCCCAGAATCTTTTTGTAGGTGTGGCTGAATAAAGACAGGATTAACACCAGGTCAGCAGAACAGGCCCATCACCAGTCTCATCCCTGCCTCTTCTCTGGATGCTCCAGAACTCCTGATGAGCTCTGCATCAGCATATTCAGCAGCCCCCGCCAGGGTGTGTGATGGCCACCAAGGTTATCACCAGGCTTGGGCAAGGACAGGCCTGACGGTATATCCTGACATATGATTCCGTATCCTCACCCAAGAATGGAATACAATGGAATGGAATGGAATGGAATGACAAAGGAGATCTGAAACATGGGCATGGGGAAGGCTTCAGAGGGCTCTGAGTGAAGAATTGACCCAAGTCCTAAAGGACCAAATTGTTCTGACCATTTAGGGAAATACACACACGCACGCACACACACACACACACACACACACACACACACACAACTGAAGCAAAAACTTTAGCACACTTCTAGCTGAGAAAATTTAAAGATGGGGCTTGGATTATCAATGTAAGGGCTGACTTAGCCAGAGCGAGCCATTTTGTTGTTTATGCAGTAAACTTAGATTGAACCTGCCCCTTTCCCCCAAGAGAAAAGCGCTTAGAAACAGAACTGGTGAAATATGACTGACCAGCCCCTGATAACGGAGCCCACATACAAGGACGTGTCCGGCCAGGTGGAAACGCCCAATCAGTGAAAGGGCACGTATTACCTCCCTACCCGCCAGGGATGAGCCAGGCCAGGTGGAAACGTCCAATCAAGGGAAAGTGCACGTATTACCGGCCAAGGAGTGTGAGCCCCGCCTTTTGGGCTCCAGACAAATTCTAGCCAAGGTCATAGGCTGAATTAGATGACTATCATGGGGTAGAATGTAATTCCATTGGCCACCTGTGTGTGGCCAAAGGCTCAACCACATGGCCTTTACTCTATAAAAGTTAGTCTGTGAGACTGGGAGGGGTCGCCTCTTTGCAAGAGACGGCCCTGGCCGGTCAGTTTGATTCCGGATGGTTGGCGCGAAATAAAGCTTTGCTTGACCTTCACTTTGTATCAGTCTCGTCCTTTTGTCTACGGACCCTTTCAGTGGGGGTTCGTCCGGGATGAAACGGCAAGGACTGAGCCAGCATCAGAAAGCCTCCGGAGGTAAGATCTCAAGACCCCTTGAAATCCTATCTGTCTGTTTGTCTGTCTTGTCTGTCTGTCTGTCTGTGGCGCTCCAGGGTAGTAAAGCCCACCGGGGAGAAGCTGGACGCAGCATAGCTCCCAGGGCTGGAGTGGATGCGGGGACGCCTCATCTTGCGGGGGGGTGGGGGGGTTGCCAGGAGTTACGGGCCCTCCCAGGCAATCCAGGGACTGAGAAAATCCCCAACATTGGGCGCATCTAGGGGACCAAGTGAATCCGCACCAGTGAGTGCATCTAGGGAACCGAGAAAATCCCCACCAGCAAGTGTGTCAAGGGGACCACAACCGTTGGGTTTACGGATGCCCGTAGGGAACCGAGAAAATTCCCCGCTGGGTCAATGGATGCTCATAGGGATCCAAGAAAACTCCCTACAGCGGCAGGTTACCTTTTTAAGCTGGGATTACATCTTGCACATCTTTGGGTTTAACATCTGGTCGAAGAAGGGCTGCTGGGCCTGTGGTTTTCTTTGTCTTGTCTTCTTGTTGCTTGTTGTGTTGTTTGTTGTGTTGCTTGTTGTGTTTAAGAAATGGGGCAAGCAGAGAGTGAGGGGACTCTTTCATCTCTCCATTCCTTCTAATAGATGTAGGGCTTCTCACTCACTCATTTCATGTGTTAAGGGCTATAACTGGGGTTAACTGGGGTTGGTCTAACTCGAGACAGAGACTTTAAGGAATATTCCCAAGCAGCTGCCGAAACTTCCTTTGTTTCGGGGAAGTTCCTTGCCCTCTCTGGCCCGATGTGGACTGCCTAGCCCCCACCCCTTGCTGGTGGGAAAGCATGATGTCTGCTCCTCTGTTGAAGTTGATAAGCTCTAAAACTGGGAATCCTTTCTCTGCCTTCTGGTGGCACTTTGTTTCTTCTGTGTCCCACTTTGTTTCTGCACCAACGTGCGTGCAGCCTGTATGACTAGCCTCTAGATCATGCACCACAGCTCCTCCCCTCTTCACTGTCAGGGAGCAAGAAGAGCAGCCCCTGGACCTAACACCCCCCACTCCAGATCTTCCCGCCCATGTCTCAGGTAAATATTCAAAGTGGAGTGGGCCCAGGTGGAACGTAAATCAGTATTTGAACTACGTTGAGTTTGATGGTTTAATTAAGATATACGTGTCTTTTAAGTTATCAGCAGTAAATGTAAAACTTCAGAGTTTACTTAAGATCAAATAAGCTCTCATAATTTCTGTTAAAATCTGTTGAAATCTATTAGCAAAGAGATGACTGAACTGATGGTTAATTGTCTGTCTCAAAGTTTAATGGGTAATTGCTGAAGTAGCTTTCAAAGTCTTTGGTAACCTAAAACTTTAAAGTTTTGGTTGGATGACAAATGGTTTTAAATTATGGACATCTAGGTCTTAACCAAACAGGATAAAATGCTAAGTCATTAATTACTGAAGCTAGGTTTGTGCTTTTGAAATCTGTTGGTAAACATGTTTTGCGCTTAACTGATTCATAAATTTGCCATCTGAAGAATTCTCTTGTAACAGTTCACAATTGGTTAATAACTGACTAGAGGTTAAGGTGTTTCTAAGAGTGCAAAATGCTTAGTGTAACTAAGACTGGAAATAAGGGAAACAACTCTATGGAAAAGTAGATGATATGTAAGAAATATTTAAAAAATAGAAATGCTTTTTATTAAAGATAAAAGGTAATTTTGTCCTAAATAGGATGGTTGTTTGGAAGGAAATGGCTTGGGATGCAACCTGAATGCAAAGGAAAGTTGTAAAAGACTTGTAAAGGAAAATCTTCAGAAAAGGAATTTTAGGTATGGTCAGGACAGACTAAGAGAAAAAAAAAGGGGGGGGGAGAAAAGACCAGATGCCTCATCCTGTTTAAATAAGAGAGAAGAACAGCCTCCAAGGTGATTTAGCACTCTCTTGACCTGCCTCCACATAGATTATCCTTCCAAGTGTAAGGGCCATTTGGCCTTGAGAGATTAAGGAAGCAGCCCAACCTTGAGGGACTGGGAAAACACCCTGTTACCATCCTCCATTGCCTGTAACCATAGAAACTCACTCTATTCTGTAAAGAGGGAAAAGGGAGACTGATCACCTCCCATTAGCCAGGGATACCCCCAAAGGGGAGGGTGTCCAACCTGTTTGAATCTGAAGAGTGCCTGACTGTATGAGTGTGTCTGTAGGGCTCCACCGCTTCAGATATGGAGTCTGAGTGAGCTGCACCCTGAGTCTCGCGGGGCGTCGTATGGCATAACGGTCATCTACTCCACGGAGTAGCCTGGTCCGGGGTTTATAGGGACAGACCTTAGCTAAGACGCTCCTAAGTTCCCGCGAGGGACGCGAGCAGGACAGCATCTGAAAGATTCCCCTCCCTTTGTTTGCGATGTCATTCACAATGGGAGGGAAACCCAGAAAACTCACATCTTAAGACTGCACGCTTAAAAATAAAAAAGGAAAAGACACTGGTATAGAAAAGCTGGTTTTCTCTCTGTTTGAAAGGGCAAAGTTTTCTTCGGTTAATTGAAACAGAAAGGGTTTTCTCTTTGCCTGCCCAGAAAACCCAGTTTCTATGTTTTGTTTTATCAGGTGTTTAACATCCCTAATTATATTTAGGCATGTGTTTTAAAAACTTTCTAAGGTTTTAGCAATTGTTGACAAGATTTAAACCAATAATAAACCTTGGGTTACATTTGGGTAAATGCTGTAACTATTCTAGAGATTCTGTGCATTTCCTAAAGTTTTAGTGTTTTGATAAGGTCAAAGGTCATCACCTGGTAGTTTAGCCATATCTATTCTGAGCTTTTGTCATTTGTAATTGTTTCAGTTCTCTTGTAAGATAAATTCTGCCTTAAAAGAACTTCATATGGGAGACTTTCAGGACAAATACAGGTCTTTGATATATTAAAATCCTGGAATGGAAACGGATAAGAATTTCTGGAAGTAAAAGCTGCATGCGGACTAAACTAGAATTAGCACCATGGAAAGTAATATGGGACTAAACGAACTAAAAGATTATAGTGTTGTATCGGTTATTTTAAACATTGCTGGTTCTCTAATGTTTGTTCTTCCAGACCAAGAAAACTTTTTCCTTAAGATATCTGTGACTTACAAAAATGGAAAAATATTTATTTGCAAACGAATCAAGGCATTCAACTTTTCTCTCTATCTAAACCCTCTGAAAACCAAAAGGGCTCAGTAAGTATTCTTTCTTCCATGGCAATCAGTCATTTGCAAAAGTTCAATAAGAATCTGTTCTCCTTGTAGCAGGACACTATTGGAAACTGGTTATTTTACCATGGCTTTGACTGGAATGTCATATTTGAAAAGACTCAGATATGACCAGACAGTTTAAAGGAACTAAGGTTGACTTTATGAAACCTGGAGCCATAAAGCCCCTTGGGACTGTTGGCCTGATACCTTGCTTACAGAGTTCCCAGCAGCCTCACCAGGTGAGTAAAGAATGTCACTCCTTGGTAGGTGCAGAGTCTCATGAAGAGGCATTCGCCCAAATCGACAGGTATTGCAGGCATGCCTGATGGCAAGTACGTGGCTTGGCTTCTGGCCCGGAGAGGCTACTCAAAAGTTCAACCTAGAGATTCCTTATAAGAAGTTCCAGCAAAGCAGATTCTAAAATGTCTATATGATCACACTCACTGTTCTTGCTGAGCTTATGTAAATAATTAGGCCAAGTTTGTTAAAACTGGACTTATTTTTCAAATAAATAAGTCCTGATTTGGCTATCTCTGGAAATGAGGGTTATTTTAGAGAGAAAAATTATGTTTTAATAACATGCCTTTATGGATGTTAAATTCTAGATTTGGTTGTATTTAAATGTTTGTCTGTCTAAGCTAGACAACCTAAGGTAAACTTTAGAGGAAGATTTAAAATATTTACAAAAGTGGGTTAAACTAGACTATGAAGGGGACTGGGCTAAGACTAGGAAGAAATTAGTAAGTCAAATACATCAGGGCACTCATTTGGGGACATGCAAGCTCAAGGAGCTCATGGGCAAGCAGTTTCAGGTTTCTAAATTATGGCGTATGGCTCAGGATATGGTTGATAGATGTGCGCAGTGTCAGGTGGTAAATGCGGGAAGAACTAGAATGGGAAGAGGGAAAAGAGAAAGAGGTAAGGAGCCAGAGATTTCTTGGGAAATGGATTCTACAGAGATGAAACTGGGAAAATATGGACACAAGTATATGTAAGTTTTTATGGATACCTTTTCAGGCTGGGTAGAGGCCTTTTCTAAAAGCCAAACACGAGATGGCAGGAGTGGTAACCAAAAGCTACTAGAGGTTTGGGTTACCTCTCACGATTGGGTCAAACAATGGCCCTGCGTTTGTGAGTTCAGTCTCACAAGCATTGGCCAAGGCCATAGGCACTAATTGAAAACTACATTGTGCCTACTGGCCCCAGAGTTGCGGGCAAGTAGAGAGAATGAACTGGACTCTTAAAGAGACCTTGAGGGGCGCCTGGGTGGCTCAGTGGGTTAAGCCGCTGCCTTCGGCTCAGGTCATGATCTCAAGGTCCTGGGATCGAGTCCCACATCAGGCTCTCTGCTCAGCAGGGGGCCTGCTTCCCTTCCTCTCTCTCTGCCTGCTTCTCTGTCTACTTGTAATCTCTGTCTGTCAAATAAATAAATAAAATCTTAAAAAAAAAAAGATTTTAAAGAGACCTTGACAAAGCAAATTCTAGAGGCTGATGGTGGATGGGTGACTCTCCTTCCTTTCGCCCTCCTCACGGCGTGATGTACACCCTATTTAAATAAGGTGGCTCCATTTAAAATAATGTTTGGGAAACACCCCCACCCCTCGCTCTGCCCTCGGCTACAAGAGGTTGCCCTAGCAAAAATGACTGATCAGTCTGTACTCCAGTCACTGCAGGCATTACAGTCTGTCTTAAAAAGAGCCCACGCAGGGATCCGAACTGCCCACACTGAAACAGAGATGGAGCTGGAACCACATCCTTACCAACCCGGGGACTTGGTTTGAATGTGCCGCCGCCAAGTGGAAAACTTGGAACCTCGTTGGAAGGGACCATTTGCTGTCATCCTGACCACCCCCACAGCAATAAAAGTAGAAGGCATGGGGCCTGGATTCATGAGGGTCACGTCAAACGAGCCAAGGACGAGGACGCCCCCCAGAGATGGAAGCTGTTGCCGATGGACCCCGCTGACCGTGGACTAAAGCTAAGACTCAAAAGACTGAGTTCATTGTTGCTCCTATTGTTACCTGTTTTTGTAAAAGCTTCTGAGTCACCTCATAAGACAGAAAAGTATAGGTGGGAAATTAAACAAACGAAATTAGGAGAAATGAAAAAGGTTATACAAAGCGGTGAATGGCTGACCCATCAGCTAACGATGCAATTTAATGTAACCATATGTCAGTTGGCCCCTGTAACTCCTTGTGTCACGCATGTGTCCTTACACAGGGACTCATACAGGTTGTGGAAGAGCTTCAGACTATTACTGTGCACGGTGGGGATGTGAGACAATAGCCTCTGATTGGGGAATAAACCGTGACCCCCATATAACAGTAGTACCCATCAGAACAGATAACTGTGTAACACAAAAGGAATTTGGTAAAAATTTAGCCACAAGGATCTTTCCTTCAATTGCATCCCACCGATTTGGAAAATATTGTACAAATATATCTATTACAATCATCAACCCCAAAGATCGTCTCTGGGAATATGGCCGATCTTGGGGCCTTAGATATTATGAACCTGATGCAGATAGAGGAGGGCAATTCACCATCCAGAAGATAAAAATTCGAGAACTGCTTCGGTCTATAGGGATGAACCCAGTTTTAAATCCTCCCAAGCCATTACAACCAACCAAGCTACCCGCCACGTCTACCCCGAGGGAAACTATCATAAAAAATAAAAGAGAAAAGGTTGACAATGGCAATAATGCTATAAAAAGTTTCACTCCCACTGGTAGATACAATGTTTAATTTTTTGAATGCTTCAGGTCCTAATGTCACCCGCGACTGCTGGCTATGTTTAAATCCTCAGCTCCCATACTATATTGGCATGGGGGCCAATCTTACTATAGGGACCCAAAAGGGCCAAATTAAAAATGAAAGCTCTCATGACTCCTGTGGATGGGGAAAAATACCTAGACTAACTTTAGGAGATAAAAGAGCTAAGGGACTTTGCTTTGCGACATGGAAAGGGAAACAATCTTCCCAATACAAAAACTTATGTGAGGTTATAATAGTCCCTGCTGTCTTCACTAATTTCCTTAAGGCCCCTGCCGGGGCCTGGTTTGCTTGTAATTTGAGGCTCACGCCATGCCTTAATCTTGCTTTATTCCAAAACTCTTCATGGAATGAGCTCTATATAACAGCTCACATCCTTCCCCAAGTAGGTTATTATAAGGGGGTCGAAGGATTCCAGCATCTTACTGCAGGGACAGGGCGAACAAAACGTGAGGTCCCCATCCTAATTCCAGCATTAGTGGCTGCAGGAATAGCGGGGTCTACAGCAATAGGAACCGCAGCCTTAATAAAAGAAAAAGTAGATTTTGAGGCTCTGGGAACCCAAGTAGATGCTGATTTACGTCACATGCATGAAAATATAGATAAGCTAACTGATTCCCTAAGCTCTCTAGCCAAAATGGTACTGCAAAATTGAAGGGGGCTTAACATACTATTCTTAGAAAAAGGGGGACTTTAGGACTCCCAGGGATGATATGAAAATTTATGCAACTGGTCTTGAAATGCCAATTGAATATTACCCCCACCTTAAAAGACCACCAGAGACGTGAGTCAAAGCCAATCAGCAAGGGTCGTTTATTGCAGGTTCGAACCTGGACCTCTGCGCCGCTCGTTGCCGATAACGCCGAGAGGTCCAGAGCTGGGTCGGTGCAGGATTTTTATAGACAGATACAAACAAGTTTCGGGTGGGGCTGAGCTGATTGATTGATAGTTTGAACAGGCATACTTGGCGTCAGTGGATTGGGTCTGGGGACCCGCGCGTGAAAGCAGACAAAGCAATGTTACAGAAGCAGAACTGGCCAGTTAGCCCACGCATGCGAAAAAAAAAGCACTACCAGGATATTGAAGGCCTGGTTACTTATCAAGTAAAGACAATTGGGAGTCTCCTGGTGGAATGTTACATTCCTGCTATCAAGCATCCTTGTTAGTGAGGATTAGGTTTAGAAGAAATTTAACTTTATTTACTTTTCCTTCTACCTCCGCCTCCTTTGGTTCTTTATGGAGGGGAGGGTGACATTAGGGCTATCGATAAGGTAACTTCTTTGTTGTAATCTCAAGGACATTTGCAAACCAAGGGAGACTCCTGTCTTGCAGGATTGTGATCTCAGCAAGTGAACCATTTATCATTTTATGGAAGTCAGGGGTGCCTGAGGAATGCTACACATATGGAGGGGAGCGGGTGAAGGGGAGGGGTGCAAGGCGCCAGCCTTTGCTTTGTCCTCAGCCAGCCTCCTGCTCCTTCAGTCTCCATGGATGACTTCCTTAATATCAGCAATTACAAGCCCCTTAATCTTACTATTATTGATGTTCCTCTTTGGCCCTGAAGGAGCAGGAGGCTGGCTGAGGACAAAGCAAAAGCTGACGCCTTGCACCCCCCCTTCACCCGCTCCCCTCCATATGTGTAGCATTCCTCAGGCACCCCTGACTGCCATAAAATGATAAATGGTTCACTTGCTGAGATCACAATCCTGCAAGACAGGAGTCTCCCTTGGTTTGCAAATGTCCTTGAGATTTACAAAGAAGTTACCTTATCAATAGCCCAATTTCCAGGGACACAAAACTCAGTTCCTCAAGCCCTAATGTCACCCTCCCTCCATAAAAAAACCGAAGGAGGTGGAGGTAGAAGGAAAAGTAAAAAAAGTTAAATTTCTTATAAACCTAATCCTCACTAACAAGGATGCTTGATAGCAGGAATGTAACATTCCACCAGGAGACTCCCAATTGTCTTTACTTGATAGTAACCAGGCCTTCAATATCCTGATAGTGCTTTTTTCCGCATGCGTGGGCTAACTGGCCAGTTCTGCTTCTGTAAGATTGCTTTGTCTGCTTTCACGCGGGGTCCCCAGACCCAATTCACTGACGCCAAGTATGCCTGTTCAAACTGTCAATCAATCAGCTCAGCCCCACCCGAAACTTGTTTGTACCTGGCTATAAAAACCCTGCACCAACCCAGCTCTGGACCTCTCGGCATTATCGGCAACGAGCGGCGCAGAGGTCCTGGTTCGAACCTGCAGTAAACGACCCTTGCTGATTGGCTTTGACTCACGTCTCTGGTGGTCTTTTAAGGTGGGGGTAATACTCTATTGGCATTTCAGCCCCTGCACTATAAAGGCCCTGATGTCATTTATACCAAAAAAAAAAAAAAAAGGACTGGGGCTATAAAGATGCTAATCTTATAGACTCAATATAACCCCTTACAACAGGGGGACATAGAATCGTCAAAGATTTGAGTAATCTCCAAAGAAAAGGGGGGAATGTATGGGCCTACTTAGCCAGAGGGAGCCATTTTGTTGTTTATGCAGTAAACTTAGATTGAACCTGCCCCTTCTCCCCAAGAGAAAAGCGCTTAGAAACAGAACTGGTGAAATATGACTGACCAGCCCCTGATAACGGAGCCCACATACAAGGACGTGTCCGGCCAGGTGGAAACGTCCAATCAGTGAAAGGGCACGTGTTACCCGCCAAGCAGTGTGAGCCCCGCCATTTGGGCTCCAGACAAATTCTAGCCAAGGTCATAGGCTGAATTAGATGACTATCATGGGGTAGAATGTAATTCCATTGGCCACCTGTGTGTGGCCAAAGGCTCAACCACATGGCCTTTACTCTATAAAAGTTAGTCTGTGAGACTGGGAGGGGTCGCCTCTTTGCAAGAGACGGCCCTGGCCGGTCAGTTTGATTCTCGATGCTTGGCGTGAAATAAAGCTTTGCTTGACATTCGCTTTGTATCAGTCTCGGCCTTTTGTCTACGGACCCTTTCAGTCAAGTGTTAGGAACATTAAAAACTTTCACGTTTCTGTAAAAAATGATCTGCGATTACAAGAAACCAAAAAAGGAAAGAAGGAGCAGGGGAAGAGGAGGAGAGAGAGGGAGGGAGGAGGGAGAGAGAAACAGAGAGACAGAGACACACACACAGAGGATAAAGACAAAAGATGGAAAGAAGGGAAAGAGAAAAAAGTGACTGTATGGAGACCAGCCATGCGCTTAAGTTTGTGTTTCTCCTTGAAACCCAGGGCCGCTGCCTCTAAAGCCCAAAGTCCTGATGATAACCTTCTGGTACTGTTGCTTGCTGAGTGAAGCTTTTCAGAGCTTCCCTTGAGTAAAAGTTATGACCCGCTGCAGCAAGACAGGCATGACTGGGGTCTATGCCCAGCCAATGTGACAGCCCTAGTTCACCATAGCACCAGGAAGTCGCTGCTGGACCCACAAGTACCCTGGCTAACCTAGACCTATTTCTCCCCTTCATTGCCCCAGGCCTTCCTCTCCCATAGGGGATGTGGAACAAAGGAACATTTGCAGAGGGAAGAAAAAAAAAATCTCTGGAGCCTCAGTCTGAACTGTGTCTGCAAAGTCGATGGCATTCTGAATGATCAAGAGCTTACTGAGCATTTACTAGGCTCTAGGCCTTATGCTAAGGGCTCATACTTTTACTCATTGTATAATTCCATCATCAAAACAATCAAGTGAGGCAAATGGGACTATAACCTCCCCTTTGGAAGTGAGAAAACCAAGGCTCTGTGAGCTTTAGAAACCTGCCTAAGGTCACACAGATAAGAAAACTCAGGTGCAGGGGCACCTGGGTGGCTCACTTGTTAAGCATCTGCCTTCAGCTCAGGTCGTGATCCCAGGGTCCTGGGATCAAGCCCTGCATTGGGCTCCTTGCTCAGCAGGAAGCTTGCTTCTTCCTCTCCCACTCCTCCTGCTTGTGTTCCCTCTCTCGCTCACTGTATCTCTCTCTGCCAAATAATAATTAAAATCTTTTTAAAAAAAAAGAAAATTCAGGTGCCTCTGAAATACAAGATGACATACTTTAACCTGTAACCATCATGGCCCTGAGATTCAAGAGGAGAATGAGGTTGGTAATGCCCAAGGAGGAGGTGATTTTTAAATCTGGCCTGATTTCAAATCACTTGGAACCACCCCTGCTGTGCTTAGGGAGGCACGTTCTCTCTCTCTCTCTCTCTCTCTCTCTCTCTCTCTTCCTTCCTTCTTAAATTAACATATAATGTATCATTAGCCCGAGGGGTACAGGTCTGTGAATCGCCAGGTTTACACACTTCACAGCACTCACCATAGCACATACCTTCCCCAATGTCCATAACCCCACCACCCTCTCCCTACCAACCTCCCCCCAGCAACCCTCAGTTTGTTTTGTGAGATTCTCTTATGGTTTGTCTCCCTCCCGATCCCATCTTCTTTCATTTATTCTTTTCCTACCCCCCAAGCCCCCCACATTGCATCTCCCCTTCCTCATATCAGGGAGATCATATGATAGCTGTCTTTCTCTGATTGACTTATTTCGCTAAGCATAATACCCTCTAGTTCCCTCCACGTCGTCGCAAATGGCAAGATTTCATTTCTTTTGATTGCTGCACAGTATTCCATTGCGTGTGTGTGTGTACATATATATGTATATATATATCTCACATCTTCTTTGTCCATTCATCTGTTGTTGGATATCTAGGTTCTTTCCATAGTTTGGCTATTGTGGACATTGTTGCTATAAACAGTCGGGTGCACGTGCTCCTTTGGATCACTACATTTGCATCTTTAGGGTAAATAAGCAGTAGTGCAATTGGGTGGGTCATAGGGTAGCTCTATTTTCAACTCTTTGAGGAACCTCCATGCTGTTTTCCAGAGTGGTGGCACCTTCTCTCTTACACATCTACACACATACACACACACACACACACACACACACAACTGACTGGAGTGTGGCAGTCCGAGTCCCATGTGATCCAAGCTCAACAGTTCACAGAATGATTATTTCCTTACCCTTACTCATGAACAATATTAAATGAACATTCCCCGAATTTTCTTGGAAACTTAATGTATCAGAAGCTTCCAACCTTAGCCCCAAGTGTGTTCACTTCAGTTGCGCAGATTCCACCACTCCCCTGAGGATAACTTAGAACCCTTCTCTGTTTTCCCATAATGCCCTGGATGTATTGTTATCGATCCATTCACCCAACAAATGATCATGGAACTCCTCTCATATATGCCAGGAGCTGTATTACTCCATGGAATCTCTGTCATTCCAATTACTACTTTTTTCTTTCTTTTCTTTCTTTCTTTCTTCTTTTTTTTTTTTTAGCTATCAGTTTCAATGTAACAGTAACTCTCACTAGGATGAGTGTCTTGTGGGGCACCTGGGTGGCTCAGCTGGTTAAGTGTCTGCCTTCTGCTCAAGTCAGGATCCCAGGGTCCTGACTCCTTACTCAGTAGGGGGCCTGCTTCTCCCTCTCCTTCTGCCTGCTGCTTCCCCTGCTTGTGCTCTGTCCCTCTCTCTCTAATAAATAAATAAAATATTAAAAAAAAAAGATGAGTGCCTTGTAAGAAGGCACCCCGCATTACTCACTCTTCTATACCTAGGTCTTAGCCACATATGGGCACACCTCTGAGTAGGCTATCAATGAACACTGGATATTGGATGAAAAATTTCACGAGGTTATCCATTGCATGTAAAAATTAGGAAGACAAAGAGGAGATAAAGCAGATACTAGATGGCATGTAAACCCCACTGAGGGTAAAGAGATGATGCCACATGGAAGGTGGGGTACCCAAAAGGGGAGCTCTTATAATACCCACAAACACCCTTGGCAAAATAAACCAGGGTCTGCACGCTCAGATAAGAGCATGTCTTAAGTAGGATGGCAAAATAACATCCAACCCTATAATAGGAGCCCTCTCTTCTTAGTCTCAGGTCTGATGTGTGGGTGGGGTGGGGGGAGGGTCTGCCTGTCCATACTGTGTGTAACACAATCCCCTGGAACGCCAGGGACATTAGAAGTGAGAAGTGAAATTCTTCCTTTTAGGAAGGGACACCGTCTACTAGGATTCACTGTACTGTCTTGCCTGTCTCTTGAAGTATTACAAGTTCTGAGTCCCCAAAACCTGCCCAGGAGGAGTGTTGCTACTCCAGACCTCCGTTCTTCCTTACCATGCACACGTTTGAAGGGCCAACTTTGGCCTCCAGTTGCCCTACAGCTAGCCGATTTTATCTGTGAATTCTTTTTTTTTTTTAAAAGATTTTATTTATTTACTTGAGAGAGAGACAGTGAGAGAGAGCATGAACGAGGAGAAGGTCAGAGAGAGAAGCAGACTCCCCATGGAGCTGGGAGCCCGATGCGGGACTCGATCCTAGGACTCCAGGATCATGACCTGAGCCGAAGGCAGTCGTCCAACCAACTGAGCCACCCAGGCGTCCCTTATCTGTGAATTCTGTTGACAGGACCCACCCAGCATTCTGCAGGTTCCACTCATTTACCAGACAATGCCGCCTTTGTTATCAGACAGGGGTCCTTCCCCAGAGGCCAAGCAAGCCAAGCACTGACACCAGCTTTGAGGAGGGCAAAATGGATTTTACTGCAGGGCGTCAAGCAAGGAGACAGGAAAACATTTCTCAAATCCACCTTCCCAGATGGCTGGGGTTCGTTGTATAGCAGGTCAGGGTGCCAAGGGGTACGTAAGGTTGAATGGAATATCCTGATTGCACATAGGGACAAAGGGAGGTGTCCTCCTTTCTGAGCATGTGCATTCGAGAATCATGCCTCTTCATGGGACACACATTCAGAAAATGGTGGCAGAAGCATGGTGAACGGGGAGAGATCTCGGGGTGTGTTGTCACAGAGGTTACTCTCGTTCACTCTTGGTCCCCTCCACGCAGCTGCAAGAATTCTTCTCCGTTAGCTCCAGTCTTAGCTAGTCTCATCCCTGCTTGGTCACCTACTGCAAAACAGACTCAGAACTCACTCAAATTAGCCAGAGTTTCTTTAGGATAGGATGATCAAACGTCTGTTGATGTGTCGGTTTCACTTTCAGTTGGTCACTTTTTGCTGCGGTGGTGTTGTTTTGTTTTGTTTTTCTGGACAAGGAGCCTGAATTGTCTCTTGGTCCCTGGTATAGTGTTCCGGGATCATGCAGGCCTTCGGACTTGACGTTGGGCTGCAGGGGGCAGCAGGGAGCAGCTCCTCCTTTCTTTATGCCGCTACTGATTACTAGGAAATAAAAGCATAGTTTTCATGAACCGAGCAGCTTTTCTACATTAGGTTTCACACTCCATCATTCGTCTCAGAATAACTCTACAAGTTGAGTATGCCTCTTCATTTAATATTTGAAAAAGAAAAAGAGGGAGGGAGGGAGAGGGAGAGAGACCCTGTACAGAAACAGTAGATGGAGGAATTAAGACTTGATTCAAGGTCCAAGGTTATCACTAATTGATATTATGGATATCCAGTGGTGTTTCTTGAGTTTTGCTTCCTGAGAAGCAAATCTGTTCCTCAGCAACACAAGGGCAGTAGCTGGAGTCCATGGCCAGCCTGGTGGTAGGCACTATCTCATTACACAGCACCCCTGGGAACCCTAGAGCTACTTTTGATGGCAAGGGGGTAGGAGAGAGGGAGGTGAGACTGTGGACAGGACACAAAGCTGAGAGGGACTTATGGAGACTAGTGAATGGCCGTACCTTCATTTCAGGGTAAGGGAGAGGCAGTGGTGGTGTCAGTGGCACGACGTCAACCCTTCCTGGCCACTGCAATCCAGGACAGAGCGAGATTTTCAGGGACTTGTGAGTCCCTATGTCAAAAGGGACGCAGTGCCCTGTGTCACCTCCTGTAACAGCTGTGTCAGATGGCCAGGATGGCATCTTAAGGGGCCGGTGTACTTCCTCCTGACCACAAAACAGTCCTGGAATACAATCACCACACTCACAGGCAACAGCCCAGGCAAGATGGCGCCAACCATCTCTTTCACCTGGCCCTTGCTACATTGTGTAAATCAGGTTTTCTGTTTTCAGGGAACACTCTCTCACATGATTTCTGACCACAGCCCCGGTTTTGTTTTGTTTTTTCCCCTCTCAACTTTTAGTCATAAATTTCGAGGCCAATCAAATTTGCTTTCCTGTCTTTAGTCCAATAGCCAAACAGTCTGGGAGAACCACACCCCTGGATACAATCTGCCTATTTAGCTACTTGATTCCTGTTTTGTATCCCAGTGACCTCATTGCCCCAGGACACCCTACCTCATACCATTTATAGCTTCTAGCCTGTCTGCATGGATTGGACTCTTTGTTCCTTTCATGTATTTATGTATTTATTTGAGGTGCACTTTGTCTCGTTACTGTATCTATTTAAGACTTTATTTGTTGGGGGGGGGGGAGGGAGAGCTTGAGCAGGGGGAGGGGCAGAAGGAGAGGGAGAGAGAAAAACAGACTCCCTGCTGAGTGCCGAGCCAGGTGCGGGTCTCCCTCTTAGGACCCTGAAATCATGACCTGAGCCAAAGTTGGATGCTGAATGGACTGAGCCACCACCCGAGCACCCCCAACAATACATTTATTATACATGTTGCATAGATGCTTGACAGTAATGTGTGTTATAAATTGCTGGCTTCAGGTTTCAGAAGTTCTCCATAAAGTCAAGTTTGTTCCCGTGTTCAAAACTTCTACTAAATTCTTACTAAGTTGTTGGCTGTTTGGGCCGTCAACTGCCAAGCAACATGTTAAAATAGTCCACTATTTTCCTGGATTTGTCCATCTCTGTTTGTAATTCTTTCAATTTTTGCTTTCAATGTTGAGGCTGTGTTACAGTGAAGTTTCTGGGACAAGTTCCAATCTGGGACAGCCGCCCGGGGTCATTGTTGCACTCCCTCCTGACCACAGACCACACCCCATGAACACAGTCACTCAAGATGTCGTCTCTAAAATTCTGTCTTGGCATGAAACGCACTTACTATAAGATGAATCCACCCCTGTGGGTATTGTGAACCACACCTATCACAGAAAAACACTTTTACTACCCAGATTTTATAGTTCTATGGTTGACCAACTCACATGGCTTCTGACCATACTCCTATTTTTCCTCCCAACTTTTAATGACCAGTTGCAAGGTCCTTCAAGTTTGTCTTCCCATCTAGTCTGACAGCCATCAAGACCATGTGGTCCATATTTTTAAGGAGTATCTACATGGCTTTACCACCTGCAAGTAGAAGCACTCACCCAACTGCCTTGCCAATGACAAACATATTTGAAAATGGAACGTGCTTTTCCTTTACATGTCAGGAAAAGGAAAATTTCCTTTTCCTTCTTCTACTCCATGGCACTCTAGCTCCGGCACTTACAGCTTTCATTTTCTCCACACCCCTGTTATCCCTGGCATTGCCGATTCCTCGGCACCTTCGTCAGGACTGGTGATGCCTTTGGCTCTACCCGTGGCGTGTCTTAGAAGGCAGCTGAAGGTCAACTCAGTGGTGCCCCTCCAGAAGGAGAAAGAATCATCCCCGTTGAACTCCCATCTCCATTTTTCTTACCCTACACCAAAAGGTCTTTCTGCAATATAGCTCTTAAAGTCCACCAATTCGCTTCTTTTAGGTACTGTCTTTTGTTCCTGGCCCACTCCTCATCCCCTTATTTTAATAGCCAGCTGCCTTGAGTCCATCTGAAACAATAGGTTCGAGTGCAAAGGCCAAACGCTTATTTTGATAGTTCTGCCTGGCCTGGCAATGGGAAAGGCTCTCGATGACAGTTTCATCTCCAGCCGTTTGCGGGTACAGATCTTCCAATCTTGTGAGGACCCCAATTCCTGGTCCGTGAGAGTGTCTAAGGCTGTGAATATTTGAGCAACGAGAAGTTCCCTGATTTAAAAAAAAAAAAAAAAAGTCAAATAATTCTAACACACTATGTGCATGGTGTACATAATTATGAGGTGGGTTTCTTCTTTTAATTTAAAGGCAATTAATGTGCCCAAAGCATTCGATAAAGCGAATTACCTAAGTGCTTTCTCAGGTTAAAGGCCGGTTGTGTTTCTTAAGACCCTATTCCTATTCAGTTGTTATGTACGGATTTGGCCATCATCATGAGCCTACCCTTCCATTTTACTGTTGTCAATTGACCTCCTGGTCAGGCCTCCACATTCACTAACGTCCAGCATCCCTGTGGATGACCTGTCTTACCTTCAAACCTCTGGGTTACATACAGACTGCTATCCTTGCAGATTCATGTCCTCTCCTTTTAGCTGTTCCCTGAAAACGTCCCTCCACCTCCTTTAGATCAGTTCTTCCTTTCCTCTGAGCTGCTCTGCGGGACTTCTAAGACATTCTTCTCAAAACAAGACTTGAGCACATTCCTTCTTGCTCTCAGCTGCCTTCTTGTGTTTCACAGAGAAAACAGAAAGCTTCTGGAGGGAACACCTCCATTTCCTCTTTCTGCTGACTGTCTCCATTCGGTTTCTCTGGAGATACACCCAGCTCACCGTCCAGGACAGTCTTCTCTATAAGGCCAATTCACCAGCCAGCACATTTAAGTCTCTCTCAACCTAAAATAATAATTTAAAAAGTCCCCGAGTTTCCTCAGAAAATTAAAAATAGAATCTTACTTCTTGGTGTAAATCCCAAAGAACCGAAAACGGGGTGTCGAAGTGATATTTTCACACCCATGTTCATAGCAACATTACTCATGATAGCCAAAAGGTGCAAGCAACCCAAATACTCATCGATGGGTGAATGGATAAACAAATAAACACAATGTGGTATATATATATGAATATTATTCAGCCCTAAAAATAAAGGAAATACTCTCACCTGGCAGTAACATGGATGAACCTTGAGAACATTATACCAAGTGAAATAAGCCAGTCGCAGAAAGACAAATACTATATGATCGCATTTGTATGGGGGTATCTAAAATAGTCAAATTCATAGAAACAGAAAGGTGGTCGTTGCCAGGGGTTGAGGGGAGGGGGAAATGGGAAGTGGTTTAATGGGTGTAGTTTTTCTGTTCTGTGAGGTGAACTAATTCTGTCACACAGCAGTCTGGATAAACTTAACACTATTGAACTGTATGCTTAGAAATGGTTGAGAGGGTAAATTTTTCTGTTACATGTATCTCACCACAATTTTTAAAAAGTCCCTGGACCTCGTGTCCCTATCCAGCTTCAACTCTTTGGAAGAGTCCTCTATGGTCATTGCCATCTCTTCTTTAACTTCCACTCTCTTCTCAGCCCACTGCCACCAGACTCCTGCCCTCACCATTCCACTAAAACTGCTCTTGCTAAGGTTGTCCATGACCTCTCGATATTGTGGGCTTTGTGTACTCAACCCAGGATATTGGACACGATTCACCTCCCCCCCCCACCCCGTTTCATTCTTTTTCCCGGCCTTTTTTTCTTCTTCATAAATCGTTCTTTCTTTGGCATGTTGATCTTCATGTCTTCGTAGTTCTTCAGTTTCCTTTGCACAGCTCGATCCAACCTAAAGACATAGCTATCAGATTTACATCTCTGATCAGATGTCCCTCTTACTAGTCCACTCCATCTGTATGTCCCATAGGCTCTTCAAACTCAACTCTTCAAATTCAACTCATCAGCCCTCCTCTTATTTTGGGGGGTTTTGTTTTTGGCTCAATGCTTGCATTCCCAAATCTTATTCTGAAATTTGGGACTCATACTGGAATCGTGTTTATTCTTTTTTTCCCATATCCAATTAGTCATAAAGTTCTATGGATTCTTTTCCCCCTCTTAATTCGCAAAGTCATCTCAACTGCTTTATCCTCAGCTTAGCTTTTAATTCCTATTCATTTCAGTGCCTTTAAATTGGTCTCTGATTCCAAAATTGCTTTCCTGAAATCTGTCTTGTATGTTGTATTTTAATGATCTTCTTAAGACTTAAGCTTAATCTGGAAGCTGTCTACTTGAAGCTCCCTATCAGCTTCCCATTGCTTTTAGGTTAAAGTGTCAAATTTCTAATATTCAGTATAGATAGTTCAACTTTTCCATCAAAATCGTAAATGACTAGGGGCGCCTGGTTTGCTCAGTGGGTTAAAGTCTCTGCCTTTGGCTTGGGTGGTGATCCCAGGGTCTGTGATCCAGCCCACCATAGGGCTCTCTGCTTTGCAGGGAGCTTGCTTCCTCCTCTCTCTCTCTGCCTGCCTCTCTGCCTACTTGTGATCTCTGTCTGTCAAATAAATAAATAAATAAATCTTTTAAAAAAATCGTAAATGACTACACACATACCGCTTTTTTTGGGGCGGGGGTATTTGCTTCAAGGTCCCATGGTGTTTAGTTCTACAGTGCCTTTGTACATGCACTCTCCTCTCCCTGGAGTGTCGTTCCCTGCCTTCGTTGCCTGCTTTTCTGGTTGCCCTTTCTGACTCCGTTTTTGTAACCCTTATTTGTGTTCCCATAGTGCATGATGCTATTTCGAGATGACTACTTTATATGCTATCTCACTGTATGTATTTCTTCCAAAATGGGGACTAAATTCTTCATCCCTCTACTTCATATTCTAGCACCAAGCTTGTTTGTGATTTACTCCTTATTTGGAGTATTGGGGTGTGTGTATGTATTGGTATATGAGCCTGCTTGCAGTAATGTAGAGAGTGAATCCGAATCTCTGCTGGGCACTCAGCGCAGTGGGCACGCGAAAGGTTTTAAACTAAAGCTTTTCGGAAGATCACCACCGATATTAAGGAGCATTAAACTATCTGTGACATCGGAAGCATCCCATATTGTGCAGCAGCGCAACACCTTTGCGCGAGCGCAGGGTGAATGAGGAGGGGCCAGGGACAACTATGGAGGTTGCGCGCAGGCGCACCCGGAAAGAAAGCCTCTCTTATTCGGCCCTCCCCTTCCAACCAGCTGCCGGCCGAGTTTGCAAATAGTCATTTCCGGGAAACAGGCGCTTGCTTTGTGGGGTGCAACATGGAGACGACCAGTGGAACTGCTGAGCCGGTGAGACGCTGCTCTGGGGTCGGGTGGGTGGGGAAGCCGAGAGGGGTCGAGCTTTGAGCACCATCTCTCCCCCTTCTTGTTCCCTTCCCAGGTTTCCGGGGAACTGGCGTCTGTGGCACATGCTCTTTCTCTCCCAGCCGAGTCTTACGGCAACGATGTGAGTATGACTCACCCCCAGCTCCCACTTAAACAGTTAGCTTGGCTTGTCTGTAGGGCCTGCCACGAAACTGTAACCTCCGGATGTCTTCTGTGAACCCTCTCCATGCCCGACAGAAACGGAGGTTTCTCATTCATTTTAACCTTTTTGGTCCACAAACCGAGGACAGATGCCGGTGGAGGTAATTCTCTAACTTTGCTGCAGTAGAACCAACCACCTGAGAAGCTTTTATATTTTCAGTTGTCCAGGTCACAATCTATACCAATTAAATCAAAATATTGGGGGGGGGGGCGGCAGCGGTGAGAGTCAGAAACTGCTATTTTTTAAAGGTTACTGAATGATTTTATTATTCAGTAAAGTGGCACTGAATTATGATATGTCTTGTTTAGATTCTTAAGAAGAAAGCATATGATATTTTTGAGATACAAGACACAGGGACATGAGAATAGTATTAACAGTCAAATAAAAATGTGATTGATGTATGTTAGGTTAGAGTATAAGATCCAAAGGAGTTTAGCTGAAGGAGAAACCCCTAAGAACTGAGACAGCAGTATAGGAAGACTTCACTGAAAAAGTGAATCTCTAACTGAATCCTCCAAGTATAGATGGACACAGGATATGGAGTAAGGCATGGAGGTGAAAATGAAAATGGCTTTGCTGGGGTCAGTGAAATATATCCATCTGGCTAGAGTGGGAGATTTTAATGGAAGAGGTGATAGGTATTTGGGAAGGCTTATTTAATAATCTAGCCTGCTTCACAATACTGATTCAATTTTAAGTGTTATGGATGGGGAATTGGCTATCTTTTTTGGGGGGAGGAATTGGCTATCTTATAACATGTTAGACTATTAAAAGTGAAGGGTATTTCACTTCATTTATCTTACTTTGTTCTCCCAAGGCCTCAGTGATACATGTGAGTATATTGTATCAGTTTTACAATGGTTTAATTGACTCCTGAGAAGGCACTCTATTTACAGCTTTCTGTAGTCTCTCACACTTCACTAGCTGCTGGAAAAAGAACCAGTGGCTTATGCTGTTGATTAGATTGTATAGGCAGCTTCTTTTGGTGGGTAGTTTCCTTCATTAAGGACAAAAGTTTTCTGTTTTCCAAACCTATTAGTCCAGTTTTTATTCTTTGGCGGTAGTGTTATTGACATTACCTAGACATCCACAGACATCTTTAATTTGTTCTCTAGTAGCAGAATTGGGAGATTCTGACCTGACATTCTTCACTCCATTGCAGCCTGATATTGAGATGGCTTGGGCCATGAAAGCAATGCAGCATGCTGAAGTCTACTACAAGGTGAGTTGTCTGTTTTCATTATTAAGCAGAATTAAACATGGAATTGTAGTGTTTGGTTCTCTGCTAATCACTATTCTCAGCAAGTTAAAACACAAAACCTATGTATTTTGGAGATACTTTTTATTACTGTATGATTTTACCCACAGAGAATGAGGGAGTGAAAGTGAATTTTGTTTTGACAATGAGGAGTTGTACTTCTTTGCCCAATGTTCTGCTAACTAGCAAAATGATTCTGTAGTAGGCAATTAATAAATGTTTGATGAATGAATGGACAATTCACAGAGGGCAATAGCCAGGCAGTACTAGTCCCAAAAGGGTTTGAACTGGTAGTATATTATGGCCTTTGAAAACTATGTCATGATTTTATCTGGGACCTCGTCTGCCTGTACTTCCTAATAGCTCTTCTGCCCTTAGAACCATAAAGAATTTTCTGGGGAAGGAGGTATAGAAGTGTAGTAAATTAGAGACTAGTTTCTGTTATGTTGTCTTGTGTCTGGCAGCTGATTTCATCAGTTGACCCACAGTTCCTGAAACTCACCAAAGTGGATGACCAAATCTATTCTGAGTTTCGGGAAAATTTTGAGAAACTCAGGATAGATGTGTTGGATCCAGAAGAGCTCAAATCAGAATCAGCTAAAGAGGTAAGAGTTCTCTCAAATATTGCATAGCATCTCACTAACAATTATTGATTGTGAAAACATTTTTATACATCTAACCTTTTTTCAGTATGTTTTAAGGAAATATGTAAAGAACCAGGGCTTTTATGTAGTTATAATCAACTAATAAGTAAGTTATGAAGTGAAATAAATATTTTTCTGGTATTTGAGTTTTTTATGTACATTGGATGTATTTTTTTCCTTTTTTTTTTTGACTTGGATAATTTATCCCTTCCTACCCAGGCCTTTCAGGGGAGAAGGAGCAAATTTACTTATGTTATGTTAGTAGTTTAGCTTCGATGGAGAGTTGGCAAATTGGCAAAAAAAGTCTTGAATGGAGAATTGGCAAATAGGATATAGAGAGGTGTCTGAATTCTCCGGATTTAAGTTCTCATTATCATGGGCCATGGATACTAGGAGAACTTAGGTTTCCCATTGCTTACCTGATTATCATACTTTTACAGTGTGCTAAAACTCTTATAGTGGGGAAAATACTTCCCTGAGAGTAGGTCCTTGGTTTGTGATATATGTGACCTTTTAACATTGTTACTGTTAACTGTTAACTCTGTTACTGATCTTGGCAAAAGTACTTCTAGCAATGGACTTCTTTCTTAAAATTTAACTTTGTGACCTTGCCACATTCCTGCTGCCTTTGTCTCATTTGTGCTTCAGTGGGGATGAATAACTATTTTGGGCTGAGTTAACCAATAACTTAAAGACAAAACAATATATATAAGAAGTCAAATTTTAATTCTGTAGCCTAGGATTTAAATATTTTGTCAAGTTAAAATATTGTTTGTGTTGAGAAATACCAGTCTAAGGACAATAGATAGCATAGAAACTCAGTGCTATTGAAAGTAGAAATTAGCTCAGTCCTAGTCTCTTTCACTATGGGTACATCGCTTACTGAGGAAGTGGAGTCCCTTCTCCTGGCCTGACTTCACCAGCCTCCTGCATTTGTCAGCTAAGGCATCTTTTTTGCCTTTATAGAACTGGAGGCCATTCTGCTTAAAGTTTGACGGGATTGTAGAAGACTTCAATTATGGTACTTTGTTGCGACTGGATTGTTCCCAGGGCTACACTGAGGAAAACACCATCTTTGGTGAGATTCTTGCCTCTGGAGTGGTTTCTGTATAAGGAAATTGAGGGATCTGGTTTTACTGATGAATTAGTGACATGAATAGTTTGGGGATTATTTTATTTGTTACATATTTAAAGATCATGTTACTTTTCATTGAATAACTATGAGGTAAGATGGTTAAGTATTTTCAGCCTCATTTAACAAGATTAGAATTCCACATCTCTGAAGTTTATGACTGTACTGGAATGCTTTGACTGTTAGTTCAGCTTTGTTAATAGACTTCCAGTAGGTTTAGAAAAGTAACTGTGACTAGGACAATAATCAATTCTATTCACATTTCAGCCCCCAGGATACAATTTTTGGCAATTGAAATTGCTCGGAACCGAGAAGGCTATAACAAAGCAGTTTATACCAGTGTTCATGACAAAGAAGAAGAGAAAGAAGAAGGCAACCATGGAAGAGAGAAAGGAACTGACAGTGGACGGGCAGAAGAGAAAGGAGACATCAGAGAAAGAGAAAAAACAAAAACCAACAAAGGAGAAGAAAAAGAGAAAGGAGCCGACAAAGAAATTAGCAAGAGTGGTGAAACAGCTATGTAAGGTAGACAAGGAATAGCACCCTGGAAGCTATGACCCAATTATGTCTACAGATACTACGATGCTACTTGCACAGACCATGTGGTTAAATGTATCTCTTTGTGCAATTGAAAGACATAAAGAAGTACATCTTTCCAGCCTAATAATCAAGAGCTACTTTTGTTGTTCTCTTGTCTGAACCAGCTTAGAGACCATTAGGGTGTTAGTTGAGCATTTTTTGGTATAATGTTTCTTGGTTCTCACCACTGGTCAAGTAAGAAATTTTACAAATAAATTTCTTTGGGTTCTTATGACTAGATCTATAATTGACTTTTAAAAGATATTTCTAATTATTTGACACTACAGATTTTTTTTCAAGTATATAATCTTTTTGGCATGTCTAACAAAATGATTTTTGCCTATTTTTAAATGCTTATCATTGTTTCCTGCAGTAAAGTTTCCTCAAACCTGTTATGTTGTATGTGGTTTGGGGATTAGAAGTCCCTATGTAAGGGTTAATTCCTGCTATTTGAGTCACTATAGCTTTCTGATTTTCTTTGATATATCTGGCAAATATTTGATGAATATTCTATGGAGATAAGAGCTGGGGCCTGAACCTGTCAGACCAGTGAATGAAGCCCAGTTCACATTAGAAGAGCAGGAAACTGGACCTGCTTCAGTACCTGCTTCTCTTCTGGTACCCAAGTTGTTACCCGAAAGCTAGCAGAAATTAATAATTAAATATAAGGCCTGTTAGAGTTACTTCCCTTTTATAATACTATGAACAAGAGCATACATTTACAGAGTAACATAAAATGAAAATTTTTAAATGATATTTTGTCAGACTCCAATAATAGACCAGTTGATTTTATATGGATGGAGGGGTTTCTTCTCATCTCATGACTTTTAAGAGTGTATGTTTCCATTATCTTTATATATGTATAAAGGTTTGTGCATGTCCCATTAGACCTACTGACCTTGATAGCTAAAACTAGTTAGAAGCAGCCACAATGTTTATAGTGCATACAGTAAATTCTCTTAAAACTCTAACCACAGCATGATCATTTGAGAATGGATTTAGCAGAGCAGAGAAGCGGGAGAAATGAGGCTTTTTCCCCTGGTGGATATAGAAGAAAAATAAAAGTTAAACTTAATTGATGAATTACTTTCTAGGCAAGAGCTGAACTAGAGATACCTATAGCTAGCAGCAGCAGTTATACACAAAGCAAATAGGTTTCTCTATGGATGCTTTTTAGCCAACTCTTAAAAATATTTAAAACATTTGTTAGACTTCTCATTTTATAGAAAATATCCCTTTAAATGAGTAGGAGAGTGTTAAATACTTCGTACTAGACAGACTTAAAAATCAAGAACATCCTTTGCTGTATTGACTTTGTGTAGTTCATACATTCTTTTTTAAAGATTTTATTTACTTATTTGACAGAGAGAGACCGCAAGTAGGCAGAGAGGCAGGCAGAGAGAGAGGGGGAAGCAGGCTCCCCACTGACCAGAGAGCCCAATGCGGGGCTCAATTCCAGGACCCTGAGACCATGACCTGAGCCGAAGGCAGAGGCTTAACCCACTGAGCCACCCAGGCGCCCCCATACATTCTTAAATATCCATGAACATGTGTCCATACTCATTGCCTGAGGAACTAGGGAAGAATAAAGATTACTGGCTGCATACAATTCTGCCTGTGGTAGCCTTTTCCAGATTGCTCACCAGCAAGAAAACTTGCTTAATTACTTCTCTCTGATTTTATGGAGAATAAGAAATAAATCATTGAAAGATTACTTTAAAGTGAGAGGCATCTCTGTCCAAGAACTAGGAAATACAAACTGAGCAAAGGGAGGGGAATAAGAACAAGAACACTTCAGCAGCGTTGTAAAGCTAGGAATCCAAGACCATATCCAAGGTCAATGGGGAGAGTGGGCAGAATTCTCAAGGTGGCCTCAAGATTTCCACCCTTGGCATACATGCTCTGTATAATTCCCTATTCCCTCCTGTTGGTGTGGGCAAGCCTTGTGAATATGAGGGGATTCTGTTCGTTCATTTAAGTTATAACCTTTTAATTTTGAGTTAATAAAAATGGAGATTATCCTGGGTGGGTATGGCCTAATCAGGTGAATCCCTAAGTGGGAAAAGCAGCAGCAGATGTTCACCTGTTGGCCTTAAAAAAGCAAAAAGCTGTGTTACTCAAGGGGGCCATTTGGCAAGGACCTCAGGGTAGCCGCTGAGAGCTGAGAATGCTCCCAGGCTGAGAGCCAGCAAAAAATGGGGATTTAACTCTAGTTGGAAGGAACTAAATTCTACCAATAACCAGCAAGTTTGGAAGAGGACTTAAAAAAGTCTTAGATGAGCTTACAGGCCTGGCTGATACCATGATTTTGGTCCTGTGAGACCCCGAGCAGAGGACCAAGTTAAGCTATATCTGGACTCTTGACCCATAGGACTCTGAGATGGTAATGGGTATTGTGTTAAGCTACTAATTACATGGTAATTTGTTACGGAGCAGTAGAAAATGGCTACAGACTCTGGTACTGGAAGTGGAGTGCTGCTGTATCAAGTACCTAAAATGTGGGAGTGGTTTTAGAATCAGGCGGTAGGTGAAGACTAGAAGAATTTTGAGGACCATGATAGGGAAAACATAAATTGCCTTAAACAGGCTGTCAGTAGTAATATGGACTTTAAGGATGCTGTAGGTGAAGGCTCAAAAGTAAGGAACGTGCTGTTGGAAACTAGAAGAAAGGGAATCCTCTTAGTAGGTGGTAGCATTATGGTTAGAGGCCTGGAAGTTTGGGATTTGAGTCTTTGCTCTAAATTATTTGGGAGATGTTATCAAGCCAGGCTTGACATAGTATGTAACATCTGTGATTTATTCAGAATGTGGTACCATTATTTATCTTCATGACATCTTTTGGAGGCAGGGAAAGGGCACAGACTAATTTTGGCATTTACAGAAGGGAAAATTGCAGTCATTTTGAAGTTTTAGGCCACTGAATTTGTGGTAATTTGTTACAACAACAATAGGAAACCAATAAAGAAGGCATACTGAGCCCTGTTTAAAGGTAGAGACATTTACTACACTGTCATTATTTACTTTGAAACTATAGTTTAAACAAAGATCTTGTGCCAGATAATTGAGACATGAACTGTACCCAAAGCAAGCTTCAATGATTCTAAACCATTTTGAACTTATTCTTCTAAGGAATTCCTGTAGCTGAATCTGTGTGTTAGGTGCCATTAATATAATTGGGAATTCTCTGAGTTTACTTAAAGGTAGCAGTACAGGGCTTAGTAATGAGTATGTGCTCATGTGAAGCTTACAGTAGTATTAATAAAACTCGACAGTAACTTCATCAATTATTTGGACTTTAGACAAAATATTTTTCTGGACAGGTGTATTTTATCATTGATGTTGTTTAAAATTGTCAGAGCATGGTGATAATTCAAACAGGCCAGATTTTTGTTGGTTTTATCACTGTTTTAAAATTTTCTACAGATTATACAGTTCTTTTTTTAAAATTTAATTTTATATTTTCAGTGCTAAGATTCATTGTTAATGTACCACACCCATTGCTCCATGTAATACAGTTATTTTTGCTTGCACACAATGTGGATGATTCTCACTATCCCACATTGGTACACAATTGCTTTCATACATATTCTTACTCAGATACATAGTCAATATCTTGGGGCACCTGGGTGGCTCAATTGATTAAGCGTCTGCCTTCAGCTTGGGTCATGATCCCAGGGTCCTGGTACTGAGTCCAGCCTCAGGCTCCCTGCTCAGCGGAGAGTCTGCTTCTCCCCCTCCTTTCTGCTTGTGCTTTCTCATGCCATCTCCATCTCTCTCAAATGAAATATTTTAAAAATTGTCAGTATCTTAATTGATGATTCACAATTAAGGCATGCACGTATGTTATGTGAATGGCCATTTCCCCATGCCTACATGTTTTTAATCTAGAATTATAGAAGCTTTACAGATGGATATCAACATGATGGTGGTCTCTCAAATTGTACTACTTTCACATGATGACCATTTATATGACTGGCTAGCTTTAAATTTTCCCTACTCAGGATTTCTCTGATATCCGCAATATAAACTGCATTTTTGGGGCACCTGGTTGGCTCAGTTGATTAAGTGGCTAACTTGATTTCTATCAGGTCATGATCTTAGGGTCCTGGGATTGAGCCCCAAGTCAGGATCTGCATTCAGTGGGGAGTCTGGGGATTCTCTCTCTCTCTCTACCCTACCCCCCACTTACACTCTCTCTAAAATAAATAAATATATCTTTAAAAATATATATATATTTATTGCATTTTCTTTAAGTCAGTATGTTTTCATTTTATAAAAATTGAGATTGAATTGGGATGCCTAGCTGACTCAGTGAAGCATGCAACTCTTTTTTAAAAAAGATTTTATTTATTTGACAGAGATCATAAGTAGGCAGAGAGGCAGGCAGAGAGAGGGGGTAAAGCAGACTCCCCACTGATCAGGGAGCCCGATGTGGGGTTCGATCCAGGTACCCTGAGATCATGACCTGAGCCGAAGGCAGAGGCTTTAACCCCCTGAGCCACCCAGGTGCCCCAAGCATGCAACTCTTGACCTTACAGATTTGAGTTCAAGTCCCACATTTCTCATTGTGGTGGCCTCAGGCCCAGAGTAGTGTAGGTGTAATTTGGAAGCCTGATGAATGAGAAGGAAATGAAAGGTGAAAGAAGAAGAATAAGTGAGAGACATTACCAAAATTTTTAATGAGAATGATAGAGAAAAAATGGTTACGACCTATATATATATAGATCTATATATACGCATATATGTGTGTGTGTATATATATCTATACATACACATAGATCTATATATACACATATGTATATAGATTTATATATACACATACATATGTATATATCTATATCTACATATACATATGTATATGTATACACATACATATATACACATACATATGTGTATATATAGATCTATATACATATGTGTATATATAGATATCTATATGTGTAGATGTGTGTATATATATGTGTATATATAGATCTATATATATCTATGTGCATATCTATATATGTGTGTGTATATATATAGATATATCTCTATATATATACCCACATTGGGTATAAAGCTTACTTTAAAAAAATTGATATTGAATCATAAAGTAATTTGCCCTCCATCACATAAGTGTGGTATTAGGATTCAGATCCATATCTTTTGGTTATGAATCTTATGGTTTTTCCAGAATCCCACTCTAGATTCAGCTTCTTGCCAGAATAGAGACAAGTAATTTGAGTAAGGAATCAAACCATTTAATAATCATAGGCAAGAGCATTCTAGTGTGGAGTGATGTACTGAGGTAGTTTAAGCTCCTCAAATATTTGTAATTTCTCTTTGTCTTTTTCCTTCTTATCTCTGCAAAAGATTTCTTGTTGCATATGCAACTCAGACTTGTTTAAAAAACATTACAGTGTAATCATTATAGTGTATCACTGAATGTTCAGTTTCAAAATTATATTTAAATTTAAATTAAATTTCATTTAATTTCTTCACCTTTCTTATGAACTGAGATTTGGCTGATACATTCCTGCAAGTGTTTTTTTTTTTTTAAGATTTTATTTATTTATTTACTAGAGAGAGAAAGAGCGCACAAGAGGGGGAGTGGCAGGCAGAGGGGGAAGCAGGGTCCCTGTCAAGCAAGGCACCTGATGTAGGACTTGATCCTGAAAGGGTCCGTAGATAAAAGGATGAGACCGATACAAAGCGAAGGTCAAGCAAAACTTTATTTTGTGCCAAGCATCGAGAATCAAACTGACCAGCCAGGGCCGTATCTTGCACAGAGGAGACCCCTCCCAGTCTCACAGACTAACTTATAGAGTAAAGGCCATGTGGTTGAGCCTGGCCACACACAGGTGGCCAATGGAATTACATTCTACCCCATGATAGTCATCTAATTCAGCCTATGACCTTGGCTAGAATTTGTCTGGAGTCCAAAAGGCGGGGCTCACACTCCTTGGCCGGTAATACGTGTGCTTTCCCTTGATTGGACGTTTCCACCTGGCCTGGCTCATCCTTGGAGGGTAGGGAGGTAATACGTGCCCTTTCACTGATTGGACGTTTCCACCTGGCCGGACACGTCCTTGTATGTGGGCTCCGTTATCAGGGGCTGGTCAGTCATATTTCACCAGTTCTGTTTCTAAGCGCTTTTCTCTTGGGGGGAAGGGGCAGGTTCAATCTAAGTTTACTGCATAAACAACAAAATGGCTCGCTACCTTACATTCCCCCCTTTTCTTTGGAGATTAGTCAAATCTTTGACGATTCTATGTCCCCCTGTTGTAAGGGGTTATATTGAGTTTGTAAGATTATCATCTTTATTGCCCCAATTTTTTTATATAAATGACATCAGGGCGTTTATAGCGCAGGCGCCAAAGAGTAACATTAATAATAGTAAGAATAAGGGGCCTACAATTGCTGGTATTAGGGAAGTCATCCATGGAGAACAGTTGAATAAACTTTCATACCATCCCTGGGAGTCCCTGCACTGTTGTTCACGCTCATCTAGTCTTCTTTTGACGGCTGTCAAGCTGTCTTTAATGACCCCAGTGTGATTTACCCAAAAGTAGTATTCTTCCCCAAGGCTACACAAAGTCCCCCTTTTTCCAAGAATAGTATGTTAAGCCCCCTTCAATTTTGCAGTACCATTTCAGCTAGAGAGCTCAGGGAATCAGTTAGCTTACCTATATTTTCATGCATGTGATGTAAATCAGCATCTACTTGGGATCCCAGAGCTTCAAAATCTACTTTTTCTTTTATTAAGGTTGTGGTTCCTATTGCTGTAGACCCCGCTATTCCTGCAGCCACTAATGCTGGAATTAGGATGGGGACCTCACATTTTGTTCACCCTGTCCCTGCAGTAAGATGCTGGAATCCTTCGACCCCCTTATAATAACCTACTTGGGGAAGGATGTGAGCTGTTATACAGAGCTCATTCCATGAAGAGTTTTGGAATAAAGCAAGATTAAGGCATGGTGTGAGCCCTGAATTACAAGCAAACCAGGCCCTGACAGGGGCCTTAAGGAAATTAGTGAAGACGGTAGGGACTATTATAACCTCACATAAGTTTTTGTATTGGGAAGATTGTTTCCCTTTCTGTGTCTCAAAGCAGAGTCCCTTACCTCTTATATCTCCCAAAGTTAGTCTAGGTATTTTTTCCCATTCACAGGTGTCATGAGAGCTTTCATTTTTAATTTGGCCCTTTTGGGTCCCTATAGTAAGATTGGCCCCCATGCCAATATAGTATGGGAGCTGAGGATTTAAACATAGCCAGCAGTCGCGGGTGACATTAGGACCTGAAGCATTCAAAAAATTAAACATTGTATCTACCAGTGGGAGTGAAACTTTTATAGCATTATTGCCATTGTCAACCTTTTCTCTTTTACCTTTTATGATAGTTTCCCTCGGGGTAGAAGTGGCGGGTAACTTGGTTGGTTTTAATGGCTTGGGAGGATTTAAAACTGGGTTCATCCCTATAGGCCGAAGCGGTTCTCGAATTTTTATCTTCTGGATGGTGAATTGCCCTCCTCTATCTGCACCAGGTTCCTAATATCTAACGCCCCAAGATCGGCTATATTCCTAGAGATGATCTTTGGGGTTGATGATTGTAATAGATATATTTGTACAATATTTTCCAAATAGGTGGGATGCAATTGAAGGGAAGATCCCTGTGGCTAAATTTTTAACAAATTCCTTTTGTGTTACACAGCTATCTGTTCTGATGGGTACTACTGTTATATGGGGGTCACGGTTTATTCCCCAATCAGAGGCTATTGTCTCACATCCCCATCATGCACAGTAATAGTCTGAAGCTCTTCCACATCCTGTATGAGTTCCTGTGTAAGGACACATGTAGTAAGAGGCATGCGTGACACAAGGAGTTATAGGGGCCAACTGACATATGGTTACATTAAATTGCATCATTAGCTGATGGGTCAGCCATTCACCGCTTTGTATAACCTTTTCAATTTTTGTTAATCCCACTTGTCTAATTTCCCATCTACACTTTTTTGTCTGAGGGGGTGACTCAGAAGTTTTTACATAGACCAGTAACAATAAATTTAATGAACTCATTTTTTTTTTTTTTTTTTGAGTCTTAGCTTTAGTCCATGGTCAGCAGGATCCATCGGCAATGGCATCCATCTCTGGGGGGCGTCCCTGTCTTCTGCTCCTTTGACATGACCTGTGTCAATCCAGGCCCCATGCCTTCTACTTTTATTGCTGTGGGGGTGGTCAGGATGACAGTAAATGGTCCCTTCCAACGAGGTTCCAAGTTTTCCACTTGGCGGCGGCACATTCAAACCAAGTCCCCGGGTTGGTAAGGATGTGGTTCCAGCTCCATCTCTGTTTCAGTGTGGGCAGTTCGGATCCCTGCGTGGGCTCTTTTTAAGACAGACTGTAATGCCTGCAGTGACTGGAGTACAGACTGATCAGTCATTTTTGCTAGGGCAACCTCTTGTAGCCGAGGGCAGAGCGGGGGTGGGGTGGGGTTGGGGGTGTTTCCCAAACATTATTTCAAATGGGGTCACCTTGTTTAAATAGGGTGTACATCATGCCACGAGGAGGGCGAAAGGAAGGAGAGTCACCCATCCACCATCAGCCTCTACAATTTGCTTTGTCAAGGTCTCTTTACGAGTCCAGTTCATTCTCTCTACTTGCCCGCAACTCTGGGGCCAGTAGGCACAATGTAGTTTTCAGTTAGTGCCAATGGCCTTGGCCAAAGCCTGTGAGATTGAACTCACAAATGCAGGGCCATTGTTTGACCCGATCGCGAGAGGTAACCCAAAACTCTAGTAGCTTTTGGCTATCACTCCTGCCATCTCATGTTTGGCAGAAAAGGCCTCTACCCAGCCTGAAAAGGTATCCATAAAAGCTGACATATACTTGTGTCCATATTTTCCCAGTTTCATCTCTGTAGAATCCATTTCCCAAGAAATCTCTGGCTCCTTACCTCTTTCTCTTTTCCCTCTTCCCATTCTAGTTCTTCCCGCATTTACCACCTGACACTGCGCACATCTATCAACCATATCCTGAGCCATACGCCATAATTTAGAAACCTGAAACTGCTTGCCCATGAGCTCCTTGAGCTTGCATGTCCCCAAATGAGTGCCCTGATGTATTTGACTTACTAATTTCTTCCTAGTCTTAGCCCAGTCCCCTTCATAGTCTAGTTTAACCCACTTTTGTAAATATTTTAAATCTTCCTCTAAAGTTTACCTTAGGTTGTCTAGCTTAGACAGACAAACATTTAAATACAACCAAATCTAGAATTTAACATCCATAAAGGCATGTTATTAAAACATAATTTTTCTCTCTAAAATAACCCTCATTTCCAGAGATAGCCAAATCAGGACTTATTTATTTGAAAAATAAGTCCAGTTTTAACAAACTTGGCCTAATTATTTACATAAGCTCAGCAAGAACAGTGAGTGTGATCATATAGACATTTTAGAATCTGCTTTGCTGGAACTTCTTATAAGGAATCTCTAGGTTGAACTTTTGAGTAGCCTCTCCGGGCCAGAAGCCAAGCCACGTACTTGCCATCAGGCATGCCTGCAATACCTGTCGATTTGGGCGAATGCCTCTTCATGAGACTCTGCACCTACCAAGGAGTGACATTCTTTACTCACCTGGTGAGGCTGCTGGGAACTCTGTAAGCAAGGCATCAGGCCAACAGTCCCAAGGGGCTTTATGGCTCCAGGTTTCATAAAGTCAACCTTAGTTCCTTTAAACTGTCTGGTCATATCTGAGTCTTTTCAAATATGACATTCCAGTCAAAGCCATGGTAAAATAACCAGTTTCCAATAGTGTCCTGCTACAAGGAGAACAGATTCTTATTGAACTTTTGCAAATGACTGATTGCCATGGAAGAAAGAATACTTACTGAGCCCTTTTGGTTTTCAGAGGGTTTAGATAGAGAGAAAAGTTGAATGCCTTGATTCGTTTGCAAATAAATATTTTTCCATTTTTGTAAGTCACAGATATCTTAAGGAAAAAGTTTTCTTGGTCTGGAAGAACAAACATTAGAGAACCAGCAATGTTTAAAATAACCGATACAACACTATAATCTTTTTTTTTTTTTTAACTTTTTATTTTTTATAAACATATATTTTTATCCCCAGGGGTACAGGTCTGTGAATCACCAGGTTTACACACTTCACAGCACTCACCAAAGCACATACCCTCCCCAATGTCCATAATCCCACCCCCTTCTCCCAAACCCCCTCCCCCCAGCAACCCTCAGTTTGTTTTGTGAGATTAAGAGTCACTTATGGTTTGTCTCCCTCCCAATCCCATCTTGTTTCATTTATTATATGATCTCCCTGATATGAGGAAGTGGTGATGCAACACTATAATCTTTTAGTTCGTTTAGTCCCATATTACTTTCCATGGTGCTAATTCTGGTTTAGTCTGCATGCAGCTTTTACTTCCAGAAATTCTTATCCGTTTCCATTCCAGGATTTTAATATATCAAAGACCTGTATTTGTCCTGAAAGTCTCCCATATGAAGTTCTTTTAAGGCAGAATTTATCTTACAAGAGAACTGAAACAATTACAAATGACAAAAGCTCAGAATAGATATGGCTAAACTACCAGGTGATGACCTTTGACCTTATCAAAACACTAAAACTTTAGGAAATGCACAGAATCTCTAGAATAGTTACAGCATTTACCCAAATGTAACCCAAGGTTTATTATTGGTTTAAATCTTGTCAACAATTGCTAAAACCTTAGAAAGTTTTTAAAACACATGCCTAAATATAATTAGGGATGTTAAACACCTGATAAAACAAAACATAGAAACTGGGTTTTCTGGGCAGGCAAAGAGAAAACCCTTTCTGTTTCAATTAACCGAAGAAAACTTTGCCCTTTCAAACAGAGAGAAAACCAGCTTTTCTATACCAGTGTCTTTTCCTTTTTTATTTTTAAGCGTGCAGTCTTAAGATGTGAGTTTTCTGGGTTTCCCTCCCATTGTGAATGACATCGCAAACAAAGGGAGGGGAATCTTTCAGATGCTGTCCTGCTCGCGTCCCTCGCGGGAACTTAGGAGCGTCTTAGCTAAGGTCTGTCCCTATAAACCCCGGACCAGGCTACTCCGTGGAGTAGATGACCGTTATGCCATACGACGCCCCGCGAGACTCAGGGTGCAGCTCACTCAGACTCCATATCTGAAGCGGTGGAGCCCTACAGACACACTCATACAGTCAGGCACTCTTCAGATTCAAACAGGTTGGACACCCTCCCCTTTGGGGGTATCCCTGGCTAATGGGAGGTGATCAGTCTCCCTTTTCCCTCTTTACAGAATAGAGTGAGTTTCTATGGTTACAGGCAATGGAGGATGGTAACAGGGTGTTTTCCCAGTCCCTCAAGGTTGGGCTGCTTCCTTAATCTCTCAAGGCCAAATGGCCCTTACACTTGGAAGGATAATCTATGTGGAGGCAGGTCAAGAGAGTGCTAAATCACCTTGGAGGCTGTTCTTCTCTCTTATTTAAACAGGATGAGGCATCTGGTCTTTTCTCCCCCCCTTTTTTTTTTCTCTTAGTCTGTCCTGACCATACCTAAAATTCCTTTTCTGAAGATTTCCCTTTACAAATCTTTTACAACTTTCCTTTGCATTCAGGTTGCATCCCAAGCCATTTCCTTCCAAACAACCATCCTATTTAGGACAAAATTACCTTTTATCTTTAATAAAAAGCATTTCTATTTTTTAAATATTTCTTACATATCATCTACTTTTCCATAGAGTTGTTTCCCTTATTTCCAGTCTTAGTTACACTAAGCATTTTGCACTCTTAGAAACACCTTAACCTCTAGTCAGTTATTAACCAATTGTGAACTGTTACAAGAGAATTCTTCAGATGGCAAATTTATGAATCAGTTAAGTGCAAAACATGTTTACCAACAGATTTCAAAAGCACAAACCTAGCTTCAGTAATTAATGACTTAGCATTTTATCCTGTTTGGTTAAGACCTAGATGTCCATAATTTAAAACCATTTGTCATCCAACCAAAACTTTAAAGTTTTAGGTTACCAAAGACTTTGAAAGCTACTTCAGCAATTACCCATTAAACTTTGAGACAGACAATTAACCATCAGTTCAGTCATCTCTTTGATAATAGATTTTAACAGATTTTAACAGAAATTATGAGAGCTTATTTGATCTTAAGTAAACTCTGAAGTTTTACATTTACTGCTGATAACTTAAAAGACACGTATATCTTAATTAAACCATCAAACTTAACGTAGTTCAAATACTGATTTACGTTCCACCTGGGCCCACTCCACTTTGAATATTTACCTGAGACATGGGTGGGAAGATTTGGAGGGGGGGGTGTTAGGTCTCCCTGTTAGGGGCTGCTCTTCTTGCTCCTTGACAGTGAAGAGGAGGAGCTGTGGTGCATTATCTAGAGGGTAGTCATGCAGGTTGCACACACATTGGTGCAGACATGAGAAGTGGGAGACAGAAGAAACAAAGTGCCGCCAGAAGGCAGAGAAAAGATTCCCAGTTTTAGAGCTTATCAACTTCAATAGAGGATCAGATATCATGCTTTCCCCAAGCAAGGGGTGGGGGCTAGGCAGTCCACATCAGGCCAGAGAGGGCAAGGAACTTCCCCGAAACAATGGAAGTTTTGGCAGCTGCTTGGGAATATTCCTTAAAGTCTCTGCCTCGAGTTAGACCAACCCCAGTTGGCTTCAGTTATAGCCAGCCATTAACACAAGAAATGAGTAAGGGAGAAGCCCCACATCTATGAGGAGGAACGGAGAGATGAAAATCAGAATCCCCTTACTGTGCTTGCCCCATTCCTTTAAACAAGCAACACAACAAACAACACAAGAAGCAACAAGAAGACAAGGCAAAGACAACCACAGGCCCAGCGTCCCCTCTTTGACCAGATGTTAAACCCAAAGATGTGCAAGATGTAATCCCAGCTTAAAAATGTAACCTGCCACTGTAGGGAATTTTCTTGGTTCCCTATGAGCATCCGTTGACCCAGCGGGGATTTTTCTCCGTTCCGTACGTGCATCCATAAACCCAAGGTTGCGGTCCCCTTGACACACTTGTTGGTGGGGATTTTCTCCGTCCCCTAGATGCACTCGCTGGTGGCGGTTCACCTGGTCCCCTAGATGCACCCAATGTTGGGGATTTTCTCAGTCCCTGGATTGGCTGGGAGGGCCCGTAGCCCTGGCATTCCCCCCTCCCCCTAAAGATGAGGCATCCGGGCATCCACTCCAGCCCTGGGAGCTATGCTGCTTCCAGCTTCTCCCCGGTGGGCTTTACTACCTTGGAGCTCCGCAGACAGACAGACAAACATGACAAACAGACAGCTAAGATCTCAAGGGGTCTTGAGATCCTACCTCCGGAGGCTGTCTGACGCTGGCTCAGTCCTCGCCATTTCATCCCGGGAGGAGCCCCCACTGAAAGGGTCCATGGATAAAAGGACGAGACTGATACAAAGTGAAGGTCAAGCAAAGCTTTATTTCACGCCAAGCATCGAGAATCAAACTGACCGGCCAGGGCCATCTCTTGCACAGAGGCGACCCCTCCCAGTCTCACAGACTAACTTTTATAGAGTAAAGGGCATGTAGTTGAGCCTGGCCACACACAGGTGGCCAATGGAATTACATTCTACCCCATGATAGTCATCTAATTCAGCCTATGACCTTGGCTAGAACTTGTCTGGAGCCCAAAAGGCGGGTCTCACACTCCTTGGCCGGTAATAGGTGCACTTTCCCTTGATTGGACGTTTCCACCTGGCCTGGCTCATTCTTGGCGGGTAGGGAGGTAATACGTGCCCTTTCACTGATTGGACGTTTCCACCTGGCCGGACACGTCCTTGTATGTGGGCTATGTTATCAGGGGCTGGTCAGTCATATTTCACCAGTTCTGTTTCTAAGCGCTTTTCTCTTGGGGAGAAGGGGCAGGTTCAATCTAAGTTTACTGCATAAACAACAAAATGGCTCGCTCTGGCTAAGTAGGCCCTTACAGATCCAAGGACCCTGGGATCATGACCCAAACTGAAGGAAGCTGCTTAACTGAATGAACCACCCAGGTGTCCCTCCCTCAAGTGTTTTGTAGGTCTTTCTTTCTTTCTTCCTTCCTTCCTTCCTTTCTTTCTTTCTTTCTTTCTTTTTTTTTAAAGGCTTTAACTCTGTCTTTCTATACTTCATACAAGTTTTTCAGGATAAATCACTGGAAGCTCTAATAGGTATTACTCGTTGGTCTTTACATTGAAAACAGCATAAAGGAAGTAAAAAACACCTTAAGTTAGAGAAGAACAGGTTTTTCCAACTAGAAGGATCTGAGAAGTCTAATTCAAAAGTCTCATTTTTTTTTTTTTCTGGTGAAAAAGCAAGGCACTGAATGATTGATGTGCTTTACCCAGTTGAAAATCCTCTATGTATGTAGAAAAATGTTTTTTAATTTACTTACTATTCTTACTTTTGCAGTTAGACCATGCACCTGTTAGGGTACGGAGTCGACCACCCCTCAATTAGACAGAGAACACTCTCGATAATGCAAGTCACACAGCGAGGTTTATTTCCAGCTAGCTGGGGTCCAAGTATCCGCCCGGCGCAGCGGGTTTCAACAAGGACCCCAAGCACTCAAAGCCAAGGGTTTATATAGCATTTTCAAGGCACTTCTCCATGGCTACATACATATCTTGTGCCCCACTTTGACAGTTTAATTTTGTTTAACCTTTTGCCACTCCAGCATCACCCTGGCGTCATCCTGGCAGTTAAGTGAGATTTAGGTTTAGAAGAAATTTAACTTTATTTACATTTCCTTCTGCCTCTGCCTCCTTCAGTTTTATGGTGGGAAGGGCAACCTTATGCCTTGAGGAACTGAGCCACTTGTCTCTGGAAATTGAGCCATCCAAGAGATAGCCCTTTTTGTTGTAAATCACCAGGACATTTGCAAACCAAGGGAGACTCTTGTCTTGCAGGATTGTGATCTCTGCAAGTTAACTATTTGTTTTCCTTAACATCTGGTCCCTGTGGCACCATCACCTAACCGAGCTGGTGGTATCTGATTAAGTTGTTTCTTAGGTTTTAGCTACTTTCTCTTATCTCAAGTTATGTGCGTGCAGGTGTGGGCTGGTTAGGGATGCTCAGTAAAATGGCTTCCCCGTCTTCAGGATGGCCATTCTTATGCTAACCCACTCTTACAGTGCAAGGTGCCGGCTTTTGCTTTGCCAAGATGGCTGTTCTTATATCAGGGCTAGACTCGAGGTGGGTACAGCCTTGTTTTTCTTGGCCTCAACACCTGGAGGTGGTTTCCAGGATTTTATTTATTTTTTTTTGCCAGAGAGAGAACACAAGCAGGCAGAGAGGCAGGCAGAGAGAGAGGAGGAAGCAGGCTCCCTGCTGAGCAGAGAGTCCGAAGTGGGGCTCGATTCTAGGACCCTGAGATCATGACCTGAGCCAAAGGCAGCGGCTTAACCCACTGAGCCACCCAGGCGCCCCCAGGACTTGTTTTTTAAGTCCCTTAAGGGAAGGGGAGCAGGGACAGTAAAATAGGTCCTTACACACCAAGACATGATTCCATAAGATTCCCTTTGTCCTTGATATACCCTGTCCTCAATATACCCTGCTTTCCTGCAGAAAACAGTCTTAAAATCACTATTCTTCTTCATAATTTAGGATTCTTCTGATGTCCTTTCTGTTTACAATAATGTCTGGCCAAACTTACATAATTCTGAGAATTTAGATAATATTTAAAATCAAAATCTCAATAGTTTAAAATTTCCATGTTTTTGGCTTTTTATTAAAGAAAACAAGAGTAATGTCTCTTTCCTAACCTCTGCCTCCTCTGAACTCATTTTTTTTTTTTTTTTGGTCATAACCATTTTTTCTTTATCATTCTGGTTTAAAATTTTGGTAATGTCTCTCACTTATTCCTCTTCTTTTACCTTTTACTTCCTTCTCATTCATAAGGCTTCCAAATTACATCTATACTACTCTGTGGCTGAGGCCACCACATTGAACAATTAACTCCAGGGGATGGTATTAACATTTTGGTTTATGTTAATGGAGTCATGCACTGCATAAGCCTGCACAACTATACACGGCGGTCCTGCATGTGGCTGAGACTGCTAGATGCTTACCCAATATTTATTCTCCCCTTCTTTTTTTTAATTTTCCATTATGTTCAGTTAGCCAACATATAGTACATCAGTGGTTTTTGCTGTAGCATTCAATGATTCATTAAATGTGTATAACACCCAGTGCTCATAACAACATGTGCCCTCCTTAACACCCATCACCCAGTCACCCCATCCCCTTCTGTTTAATAGAAGAACTCCAAATTTTAGCTTTACATATTGACGCTTAGATTAAAAGACTATTTTTGCCAATCTCTTTTGTAGCTAAGTTTAGACATATGACTAAGTTCTGGCTAATAGGAGGCAACCTCAAGTTTGTTTTGTGGATCTTAGAAGAAAGTTGACAAAAGAAAGCTAATTCATCTGATGGGGTCCCTTCCATTCCTTTTCTGCCTTCTGTCTTTCCTTCTTTTTATGGCCTGTAACAAGAATGTGATGAAATGGGAGATAAACCATGGGAGACTCTGGACTCTGGGACACAAACTGAGGGTTACAGAAGGATGGGAAGTGGGGGAATGGGGTAACTGGGTGATGGGCACTAAGGAGGGCATGTGATATAATGAGCACTAAGTGTTATAAGCACTAATGAATCATTGAACACTATATCAAAAACTAATGTTGTACTATATGTTGATTAATTGAGCTTAATAAAAAAGGAAAAAAAGCTTCAGCTTGGATTATACTTGGACTATAAGGTAATCTTGAGGATATAAACAGTTATTTATTCTGCCTATAGTACCATTTGTTTCTTCTATCATGATGTCTTACTTCTACCTTAGCCCAATCCTCAGGGACAACTGGTTGTCTGACAAAGTTAGGATTATTGAACCATTGCAGAGAGAAAGACAGCACATCAGGGAAATCATGGAGCACTTTTACAAACAAAGGAAAAATGGAATTACAGGATTTGGAGGAAATGAAGAGTTTAGGTGAAATTTAAAATGAAATGTAAATGTAAATGAAGCATGTCTTGTTAGCCTCACAGCAAACCCCTTAGTGTTTAAAGGGGTCAACATCAGGTCCTGGTATGCAAAAGTCAACCAAGAGTTTTGTTTTCTTGGAAATTACAAAGGTAAGAGAGATACATATTTTGTTCTGAAACTCCTTACCTGAATCTCTGCACTTGGTTTGTATTTGAAAGTGTCTTTTCTGGGTCAAAGTAACTTATATTCTCCAGGAAGAGATGGATGTTTTATTTTTTCCAATATAATTTCAAACAACATTTCCGATGGTCTATGATTTTAGAGAACAAAGTTTCTTGTTGAGTAAGAAAGAAGTAGTCACTCAAGCAGAAGTTGTTATGAACCTTCAGTTTCACTGTGGCTTGAAAGAAACAATTGTTTCTTAGTAACTTCTTGGCTGGCTTTATCTGCGTCTGTTGTGCTAGCATGATGAATAGCAGCGCAGGTTTTTATTTTATTAGTTGAAGCTAAGTTTTTACTTTCTCACCTCTAACCTCAGTAGTAATATTACTTTGCTTTTCCTTGTAATATACTTTATAGTTTTCACACTATGCTTGTATGTTCCCATTATAAATTAAACTTTAAAATAACCTTCTGAAGTAGGAAAGGAAAAACACAGATGCAGAACCTAGAGGTCAAGGAGGTTATTTGATTTATCTGTGGTGGCATGCGAGCAAATGACTAGGCCAGAACTCAGATTTAATCTCTGGTTTAGATTCCTTTTAGATTCTTAAAGACACTTCTACCTCTCCTTAAACTTTCTCTTTTTGGAAAAGGATTGGAGGATTATATAACCAATGAGCTTAGATTTAGCATTACCTAGCTGCATCACACATATCTATTCAAGAAATAAAAACAAGTGTCTTTTTTTTTTTTTTACTTCTTTCCTCATACGAATATATGGCATAAATTGAAAAACAGAGTAATCAGGTTATATTTACAGTGTAAAGTCTGTAAATAGCAATCAGTGCCTTAAAATATATAACTATTTCAGTAAGATACAATAAAGCTTTTTAAAAAAGAATAATTTTAGGACACTTGAGAGAAATTTCCAATGAAAGAAAGATAAATATAATGTTTAAACTCAAGTGAAACTATAGTTTTTCAACCCTATAATGGTTTTATTGAAAGTGCAACATACTATTTGCTCTTACTGAAACTGTTCATTTAGTAAATCTGCATGGATAATGAAAAATCTTCATGGTCTGTTTGTCTTCCTATGTATTTATCTATCATCAATCTATCTAATATCTCTATCTGCTTTTGTGTGTGTGATGGTAATAGATGGTTAGAGTTAGTGATCAGACTTCCAACCTGATCATACCTTTGCTTTAACTATTACCTATCCTCTTCTTCCATAAAAAACATACTGTATTGGGATCCTCTTTTCCTGCATCAGTTCTCCATCTTTTTAAATGGTGGGATTGAAAGTTCTTTTTGGAACAAAAAGTAACTACTGTTACTACTGTTAACTGTTGCAGAGCATTCTACAAGGCTAGGGAAAGCTAGAGGGAAACAAATAGAGATTTTGGCTTGTAGAGCAAAACAGTAACTGAAAGGGCTGAAAGTAAGCATATGGATTAAGGGAGAATCAGCCTTATGGTCCTTTAAACTTTACACTTTTGAAGCCACTTCTGGGTCCTGCAATGGCACCTTTGATTTGTTCTCTTTCTCTCCCCCACTGCCCACACTCATTCTTTCCCCTTCCTCTTTTTCTTCCAGTACTCTCAGAGTTTAGGCCATACTTTAGTGAAAAGAGTAAAAAGGTTGAAGTCATCAGACATAAATCATAAGCACCAGCTATATAATCCTGGACTAGAGAGTAATTTAATTGGGCTAAGTTTAGATATGTCCAGTCACTGCATCAAAAGGAGATACATCTCCTGTTCCTTTTGAGATTGTATGGTGTAGAAAACTTGACATTCTTTCTCTTAGTACCAGCCATCATCATTATGGCTATTTTAAGGAAGTGAACTCTTCTATGCAAGGGAAAGAGAGGTGGAAGTGGAAATCTTCAGGCTCTTGACTTCACATGTATTCTTCACCAGTAGCTTTATCAGTAAAGCCTTGCATTTGGGGGAAAGTAGATTAAGTGGTAAAAAGACAGTAAACCCATAATTTGAATAAGTTATATGAATCTATGTTAGGCCATGGTTTGGTTGTCAGGCCATTTCTGTAATTAGAAAGCATTATCTATTAAAATAACCTCCTGGGGCTCCTGGGTGGCTCAGTGGGTTAAGTGTCCAACTCTTGATTTTAGCTCAGGTCATGATCTCGGGGTTTTGAGATCAAGCCCTGCCTTGGGCTCTGTGCTCAGCAGGAAGTCTGTTTAAGATTCTCTCTTTCCATCTCCCTCTGCACCTCCCCCTCAAAATATATAAATAAATTTTAAAATAAACTCTAAAGGTCATTTATAACTTAGTATGAAATAGTTCAGAGCTTGTTTTGTAATATTGAAATTAACTGAAAAATACAATTAAAAAATGGACAGAGGATCTGAATAGACATTTTTCCAAAGAAAACATCCAGATGGCCAACAGACACATGCAAAGATGCTCAACATCACTCATCATCAGGGAAATGCACACCAAAACCACAGTGAGATATTACCTTACATCTGTCAGATTAGCTAGAATAAAATTGTTAAGAAATAACAAATGCTGGTGAGGATGTGGAGAACAGAGAACCCTCATGCACTGCTGGAAAATAGTATGGAGGTTCCTCAAAAAATTAAAAATAGAATTACCATAAATTCAGTATTTCCACTACCAGATACTTACCCAAGGAAAATGAACACAGTAATTTGAAAATATATTTGAACAGCTATGTTTATTGCAGCGTTATTTACAATAGCCAAGATATGGAAGCAACTCAAGGGTCCATCAATAGATGAATGGATAAAGAAGATGTGCTACACACACACATACACACACATACAGATACACACACACTGCAATATTACTCAGGCATTAAAAATGAATAAGATCTTGGGCGCCTGGGTGGCTCCGTGGGTCTCTGCCTTTGGCTCAGGTCATGATCTCAGGGTCCTGGGATCGAGTCCCACGTCAGGCTCTCTGCTCAGCAGGGAGTCTGCTTCCCCCTCTCCCTGCCTGCCTCTCTGCCTATTTGTGATCTCTCTCTGTCAAATAAATAAATAAAATCTTTAAAAAAAATGAATAAGATCTTGCCATTTGCAGCAACATGGATGGACCTAGAGGATATAATGCTAAGTGAAATAAGCCAGAATAAGACAATATCATATTATTTCACTCATATGTGAAATTTAAGAAACAAAACAAGCTAACAAAGAAAGAACAAAAGAGACAAACAAACAAAAAAAAACCCAGACTCTTAAATACAGAGAACAAAATGGTGGTAGCCAGAGGGGAGGTGAGTATGGGATGGATGCTCTAGATAAAGAGAATTAAGAGTACACTGATTGTGATGACCACTGAGAAATATATAGAACGATTATATTGTACACCTGAAACTAATATAGTACTGTATGTTAATTAAACTTCAATAAAAAAATTAACTGAGCCACCAGCTGGAAGTTTTGATATAATAAGTTTAATAGGCTAGAATAGATTATTCAGGCAAAGATTGAACTGAGTTGAATAGAACAAACTCAGTCCACATGGATACCCATGCCATATGGCAAATACAAATACAAATTTCAACAATTCTGAAATTTGAGCTTAAATTATACTGTGCACTATGGTTATTTTGGTGGTAGATGAAACCAATTAAGTGGCCTGTAATGTGACAGATAAAAATCTGCAGAACAAGCATCTATTTGATACATTTCCAGTTTTGACTGATAAATGTATGTTATGTCACCAACATCCACAGAGCCTAAAAGATATTTTGGTATGAATAGCACTCCATCCCAAAAGGCCGAGCTGAAGACTGTTTATTACAGAAAATTGCATTTCCCACAGTTAAGACATAAGATAGCAAGTGTAAGGGCATATTTTTGAAACTGCTTTCTAATTGTGTGTAAAACACGACTGTTTAGAGACTTTGAATTGCAAAGTTTTTTGCAAAAAGCAATCAATGTCTATTTGTGTATTTGATAAATTGGAATTGCAGTGATCAACTTCAACAAATATCCTTTGATTTTCAGTCAGCCTTATTGTTTAGTTAAAAATATTTCAAATCCAAGCTGTCACCTGAGCAGTTCATCTGCACTAATTGAGAATGTCACGAATTGTAAGCAGTATTGCTAATGGCAAGACACATTTGTCAAGGCCATCCTGAACCAGAAAATTTTACTTAGGTGAGCAATTTGCCCTGGGTTGCTTAAAGATGCTAGGGATAATTGCAAAATGAAGGTGACTTTATTCATTTCAGGGTACTTTCTGTATCATATGTAGCACTATATTCCTACTGATGCAGGAGATTTTGTAAACTAAAAAAATAGGGTACTTTGTTAGAGGCAGTAAAAGAATACATATTCTAATCCCTTGCACTTGGACTCCATAGTTCAAAGAATACTTTTGCATTCATTATCTCATTTAATATTCACAATATCCATGAAGTGCATTGAAATAAGCAGGGGACAAACCAAAACTCCAATTTTATATGTGACAAATATGAGGTTCAAAATAGTTGACTTGCTTAATGTCATGTAGATAATCAATTATAAGAGCAAATAAAAAAAAAAGATCAATGTCTTCTTGATCCTAGGCCACTGCCTGTATATTTGTGTATTTGATGAGGTCCAAAAAGAATCTCAGATGAAATGACAGGGGAATCCAAGCACAAAAAAATCTATTTTTATCCAAAGCACAATGTGCAAACACAATGTGCTTAGTTTCTGGTCTGAGTTTATTTCTTTTGGTGATATACTTCTGCCATTCTAATCTAGCATTGGGAGGAATAGGTTTTTTTTTTTTTTTTAAAGATTTTATTTATTATTTGTCAGAGAGAGTGAGCACAGACAGACAGAGTGGCAGGCAGAGGCAGAGGGAGAAGCAAACTCCCTGCTGAGCAAGTAGCCTGATGTGGGACTCAATCCCAGGACACTGGGATCATGACCTGAGCCGAAGGCAGCCGCTTAACCAACTGAGCTACCCAGTCATCCCGGGAGGAATAATTTAAAAGGAACAAATAGATTTAAGAATTAACCATAAAAATGTGAATGTCAGAAACTGCTAATTATTAGCAAATACCTATTCTCCCCCTCCTTTTTGTAATAGAGAAGCTCTGATTTTTAAGTTAGGCACACGACTACTTGGAATAAAAATTACATTTCCTAGGTTACTTTATATCTAAGTATGAGCATATTTTTACAGAGGTGTCTTTAAAGATAGAAAACATACACTGATTCATCTTTTCCCACTGGGGGAGATGGAATATGGACATGATGAATGGAGGTTAAGCAGCCATCTTAGAACCTATGTATTTAAGTTGTCGGAAAAAGATACAAGGAATATGAGTTACTGATGAATATGGAATCACCATACTAATCCTAGACTGTTTTCCTGTGGATTGCTTCGCTTGAGAAAAAAAAAAACAAGAATTTTCTATCTTATTAAGCTACTTGTATTTTGAGTTTTCTGGCACTTACAACCAATACCTAAATCTAAGTTTGATAACATATGCTCTATGTAATGTAATATGTAATATGCCTTAGTTGTGTCTAGTTATATAGTTAGCTATAGTTAGTTATATCTAAAAACTATACTTAACATCCAAGACTTTTAAGTTAAAAAATCTCATGACTGTATTACATAAGATTGAGGGGAGGAAATATGAAACATTATATAATTCTCTATTTTTGAAACTACATTTTCCTAATACTCCCATCCAATTCTGATAAGCAGGAGTAATGGGAATGGGGGAGTAATAGAATTTTCATACCCACCCACAGGGAGAAGCATATCAGAGTAAGAACAGAGTAAGTAGCAGATGTGCATGGTTTGAAAAATCTAATGATATATTTCTGTGACACACCACACACCTCTCTTCAAAACCATGGATATAGACATTCACTATCATGTCCCTGGATAATGTCATACACATCTGTATACTGATAACATAAAAATCAGTGTCTCTAACCCAAATCTCTCTACTGAGATTCAATATACCCATCTATACCCTAGATATTATCATCACAATGCTTCAAAGATATCTCATTCACTCTCAACATGGCCAAAACTAAATTCCAAATTTTGTCTACTTTATTCAAGTATAAATTAATATACAGTATTGTATTAGTTTCAGGTGTATAATATAAAGACTCAACAATTGTATACATTACACAGTGCTTATCATAATCCATCAATTCCACTATTGAATATCTACCCAAAGAAAACAAAAGACTTATTTGGAAAGGTATACACACTCCTATGTTCTTTGCAGCATTATTTACAATAACAAAGATATGGAAGCAACCAAAGTGTCCATGCATCATACATCAGTGGGATATATAGCATGTATGTGTATGTATGTGCTTGTGTGAGTGTATATACATACATACACATACATATATGTCTACATATATGTTATACATATGCATACATATATGTTATATATGCATGTATATATATATACACACATGTTTTTCAGACATAAAAAAGAATGAATTGTCATTTCCAACATGAATGGACCTAGAGGGTATAATGCTAAATGAAATAAGTCATATCATCACCATATACATTTTTTAAATTTTGTAAAATATCTTTCACATCACAATTCAGTTACTTACTTCTGCTATTATGATTTCTCTAACTTTCATAGTATGACTCAAGTTATCACCCTTTTACTCTAATTCACTTCTAGACATCTTGTTAAAGTCAGTCACTTATATCTGTGAATTTAATCTTTTTAAGCATCAATTGAATTTTCTTTAACATTGGGATATTAAAAATTCTTCAGTAGATTTTTAAAAAGTAAATGACATAATGCTCATGAAGTGTTCATCACAGTATTTTTTTATAGTGTCTAGAATGTTATAATTGACCAACACAAAATTTAGTCCAAGATAATGGGTTTTCAGAATCTCTGCTCTTGATCATGCTAACATACTTAACTCTCAAGTAGATATTATTTACTCAAAATAATATTTTATCACACAGGAAACAACAGATGCTGGCGAGAATGTGAACAAAAGGGAACCCTCTTATATTGTTGGTGGGAATGCAGCCACTCTGGAAAACAGTATGGAAGTTCCTGAAAAACTTAAAAAGATAACTATCCTATGTCCCAGCAATTGCACTACTAGGTATTTACCCAAAGGATACAAAAATATTGATTGGAAGGGGCACATACACCCTGATGTTTATAGCAGCATTACCAACTATAGTTAGATTTTGGAAAGAGCCTGAATGTCCATCAACTGATGAATGGATAAAGAAGATGAATGTAGGAACATAGGGGAAAGGGAAAAAAGAGAGGGAAACAAACCACAAGAGACTCTTAATGATAGAGAACAAAGTGAGGGTTGTTGGTGGGGAGGTGGATAGGGGCTGGGCTAAATGCGTGATGGGTATGAAAGGGCACTTGCGATGAGCACTGGATGTTATATGTATGTGATGAATCACTAAATTCTATCCCTGAAACCAATATTACAGAATATGCTAACTAGAATTTAAATAAAAACTTGAAAAAATACATTAAAAATAATACTTTATCAAATGTTGACTTTACTTATTCCCCAAGATAATTGTAGCCATGTTCTGGGGCTAAAGTTGTGTGCTGAAAATGGATTCAGATTTTGTTTCTGGTGTTCATACTTTTTTTTTTTTAAAGAAGGTTTTTATTTAAATTCCAATTAGTTAATATACAGTGCAGTACTAGTTTCAGATGTATACTTTAGTGATTCCACACACAGAGTACCTGGTGCTCATCACAAGAAGGGCACTCCTTAATCCCCAACACCTATTCAACCCACCCCCCCGACTCACCCCGGCTCTGGTAACCAACACTGTATTCACTATAGTTCAGAGTCTATTTCTTGGTTTGCCTCTCTCTCTCTTTTTTTCCATTTACTTGTTTCTTTTTTTTATTATTAATTTCTTTTCAGCATAACAGAATTCATTGTTTATGCACCACACCCAGTGCTCCATGCCTTTGCTAGTTTCTTTTGTTTCTTAAATTTCACATATGAGTGAAACCATGTGGTATTTGTCTTTTTCTGACTTATTTTGCTTAGTGTAATACTCTCTAGCTCCATCCACATCATTACAAATGGAAAGATTGTGTTTTTTTTTATGGTTGAGTACTATAGATACAATGGAATATTAATCATGTGTGTGTGTGTACACGTATATACATATCACATCATTTTTATTCATTCATGAATCAGTGGACATTTGGGCTGTTTTGGCTGTTGTAGATAATGTTGCTATAAATATTAGGGTGCATGTACCCCTTGAATTAGTATTTTTGTATTCTTTGGTTAAATACCTAGTAATATGATTGATGGGTAGTAGGGTAGTTCTACTTTCAACCGTTTGAGGTACCTCTATACTGTTTTCCAGAGGGTCTGCAACAGTTAGCATTCCCACCAGCAGTGCAGTGGATTCCCCTCTCTCCACATCCTCGCCAACATGTGTTCTTTCTCATGTTATTAATTTTAGCCATTCTGAGTGGTGTAAGGTGATATCTTATTGTATCCTGGATTTGAATTTCCCTGGCGATAAGTGATGTTGAGCATCTTTTCATGTGTCTGTCAGCCATGTGTATGTCTTCTTTGGAGAAATGTCTATTCATCTATTCTACCCATTTTCTATCTGTGTTATTTGTTTTTGGGGTGTTGAATTTGATATTTTATTTATATATTCTGGATACTAACCCTTTATGAGATATCATCTCCCATTCTGCAGGCTGTCTTTTAGTTTTGTTCATTACTTTCTTCACTGTGCAGAAGATTTTTATTTTGATGAAGTCCCAATAGTTTTTCTTTTTCTTTTTCTTTTTGTTTCCTCTGCCTCAGAAAATGTATCTAGTAATTAGATGCTAAGACTGTTATCAAAGAGGTTGCTGTCTGTGTTCTCTAGGATTTTGATGGTTTCCTGTCTTATATTCAGGTCTTTCATCCATTTTGAATATATTCTTGTGATGGTGTAAGAACGTCATCCAGTTTCATTATTTTGCATGTTCCTGTCCTGTTTTTCAGCACCATTTGCTGAAGATAGTTTCTTTATTCCCCTTGTATGTTCTTTCCTGCTTTGTTGTGGATTAATTGACCATATAGTTGTATCCTGTGACTTTGCTAAATTTGTGCATCGGTTTTACAGGCTTTTCCTGGAGTCTTTGGATTTTCCATGTACAGTATCATGTCATCTGCAAATAGTGTTAAGTTGACTTTAGATTTAGATGCCTTTTATTTCTTTTTTTGTGTGTAATTGCTTGTTGGGTTTGGCCAGAAAACCCTGAAGTGGTGAATGAAAAGATTATTTCAGACACCTTAGTAGGAGAAAGGAGAGGGCCTGGGGACCAGATGCTCTAGTGGCAAAAGGTCTCAAGTCAGACTTTGCTTCCACATTTATTGTGAATGTTATCAAGACAACAAGGGAATAAGAAAGACAAGAAGGAACATGAAGCTGTAATAATCAAGATAGTGGCATAGAGAGTATCATGTGACTAGAACAAGCTGTGCTTGTGATGGGCAGGGAGTATGTGGAGTGCATGATCTCCAAAGACAAATGTTTCTCTTAAGTCAAGGATTTACTCCCTGGATGGTATGTGCGAGGGTAGCTATAGCAATGTTAGTGGATGTCAAAATGTGGAGACAGCTTTTACAATACTGGATATAAGTACGCCTAGAAACCTGTGTGCCCTTTTGTTTGTTTGTTTTTCTGCTTTTCTTATTTTTATTTTTTTATTAATATATAATGTATTATTTGTATCAGGGGTACAGGTCTGTGAATCATCAGTCTTACACAATTCACAGCACTCACCATAGCACATACAATCCCCATTGTTCATATTCCAGTCACCTCATCCCCCCCTCCCCACCCCACAACAACCCTCAGTTTGTTTCCTGAGATTAAGAGTCTCTTATGGTTTGTCTCCCTCCCTGGTCCCATCTTGTTTCATTTTTCCCTCCTTTCCCCCCACAACCCCCTGTACTGCCTCTCAAATTCCTCATATCAGAAAGATCATATGATAATTGTCTTTCACTGATCAACTTATTTCACTTGTCATAATACCCTCTAGTTCTATCCCTGTTGTTGCAAATGGCAAGATTATGATTTTTATGATGGCTGCATAGTATTCCATTGTATATATATACCGCATCTTCTTTAGCCATTCATCTGTTGATGGACATCTAGGTTCTTTCCATAGTTTGGACATTGTGGACATTGCTGCTATAAATATTCGGGGTACATGACACTTCAGATCACCACATTTGTATCTTTGTGGTAAATATCCAGTAGTGCCATTGCTGGGCCCTAGGGTAGCTCTATTTTCAAATTTTTGAGGAACCTCCATGCTGTTTTCCAGAGTTGGTGCACCAGCTTGTATTCCCATCAACAGTGTAGGAGCATTCCCCTTTCTTCGCATCCTCACCAACATCTGTCATTACCTGACTGGTTAATTTTAACCATTATGACTGGTGTGAGGTGGTATCTCACTGTGGTTTTGATTTGTATTTCCTGATGGCGAGTGATGTTGAGCAACTTTTCATGTGTTTGCTGGCCATTTGGAGGGCTTCTTTGTAGAAATATCTGTTCATATCTTCTGCCCATTATTTGATTGGATTATTTGTTCTTTGGGTATTGAGTTTGATAAGTTCTTTATAGATTTTGGATACTACCCCTTTATCTGATATGGATTTTGGATACTAGCCCTTGCTCTAATATGTCATTTGCAAATACCTTCTTCCATTCTGTCATTTGTCTTTTGGTTTTGTTGACTATTTCCTTTGCTGTGCAAAAGCTTTTTATTTTGATAAAGTCCAAGAGTTCATTTTTACCCTTGCTTGCCTTGCCTCTGGTGATGTACCTAGGAAGAAGTTGCTGTGGCTGAGGTCAAAGAGGTTGCTGCCTGTGTTCTCCTCAAGGATTTTGATTGATTCCTATCTCACATTGAGGTCTTTCCTCCATTTTCAGTCTGTTTTTGTGTATGGTGTAAGGATATGGTCCAGTTTCATTCTTCTGCATGTGGCCGTCCAATTTTCCCAAGACCATTTGTTGAAGAGACTGTCTTTTTTCATTGGACATTCTTTCCTGCTTTGTTTTTTAAAAAATTTTATTTATCTATTTGATAGAGAAATCACAAGAAGGCAGAGAGGCAGGCAGTGAGAGAGGGGGAAGCAGGCTCCCTGCTGAGCAGAGAGCCAGATGTGGGGTTCAATCTCAGGACCCTGGGATCATGACCTGAGCTGAAGGCAGAGGCTTGACCCACTGAGCCACCCAGGTGCCTCTTTTTCCTGCTTTCTTGAAGATTAGTTGACACAGGGTTGAGGGCCCATTTCTGGGCTCTCTATTCTGTTCCATTGATCTATGTGTCTATTTTTGTGCCAGTACCATGCTGTCTTGATGATGACAGCTTTGTAATAGAGCTTGAAGTCCGGAATTGTGATGCCACCAACTTTGGCTTTCTTTTTCAATATCCCTTTGGCTATTCGAGGTCTTTTCTGGTTCCATATAAATTTTAGAATTATTTGTTCCATTTCTTTGAAAAAGATGGATGGTACTTTGATAGGAATTACATTAAATGTGTAGATTGCTTTAGGTAGCATAGACATTTTCACAATATTTATTCTTCCAATCCAGGAGCATGGAACATTTTTCCATTTCTTTGTGTCTTCCTCAATTTCTTTCATGAGTACTTTATAGTTTTCTGAGTATAGATTCTGTGCCTCTTTGGTTAGGTTTATTCCTAGGTATCTTATGGTTTGGGGTGCAATTGTAAATGGGATTGACTTCTTAATTTCTCTTTCTTCTGTCTTTCTATTGCTGTATAGAAATACAACAGATTTCTGTGCAATGATTTTATATCCTGACACTTTACTGAATTCCTGTATGAGTTCTAGCAGTTTTGGAGTGGAGTCTTTTGGGTTTTCCACAGAAAGTATCATATCATCTGTGAATAATGAGAGTTTGACTTCTTCTTTGCTGATTCGGGTACCTTTAATTTCTTTTTGTTGTCTGATTGTTGAGGCTAGGACCTCAACTGTTTAATAGCAGTGGTGATCGAGGACATCCCTGCTGTGTTCCTGATCTTAGGGGAAATGCTCTTAGTTTCTCCTCAATGAGAATGATATTCGCTGTGGGTTTTTCACAGATGGCTTTGAATCATCAAAGAGGTATGTGCCCTCTATCCCTACACCGTGAAGAGTTTTGATTGAGAAAGTATGCTGTACATTGTCAAATGCTTTTTCAGCACCTACTGAGAATATCATATGGTTCTTGTTCTTTCTTTTATTAATGTATTGTATCACACTGATTGATTTGTGGATGTTGAGCCAACCTTGCAGCCCAGAAATGAATCCCACTTGGTGAATAATCCTTTTAATGTACTATTGGATCTTACTGGCTACTGTTTTGGTGAGAATCTTTGCATCCATGTTCATCAGGGATATTGTTCTCTAGTTCTCCTTTTTGATGGGATCTTTGGTTTTGGGATCAAGGTAATGCTGGCCTCATAAAATGAATTTGGAAGTTGTCCTTCCATTTCTATTTTTTTGCAACAGTTTCAGAATAGGTTTTAATTCTTCTTTAAATGCTAGCAGAATTCACCTGGGAAGACGTCTGGCCTCCCGTTTGTTGGGAGATTTTTGATGACTGCTTCAATCTCTTTGCTGGTTATGGGTCTATTCAGGTTTTCTATTTCTTCCTGGTTCAGTTTTGGTAGTTTGTATGCCTCTGGAAATGCACCCACTTCTTCCAGATTGTCAAATTTTCTGGTTTATAGTTGTTTATAATATGTTCTTATAATTGTTTGAATTTCTTTGTTGTTGTTTGTGATCTCTCCTCTTTCATTCATGATTCTATTAATTTTGGTCATTTCTCTCTTCTTTTTGATAAGTCTGTCCAAGGGTTTATTCGTCTTATTAATTGTTTCAAAGAAACAGCTCCTAGGTTTGTTGATTTGTTCTACTCTTCTTTTGGTTTCTATTTCACTGATTTCTGCCCTGATCTTTATTATTTCTCTTTTCCTGCTGGCTTTAGGCTTTCTTTGCAGTTCTTTTCCCCACTCCTTTAGGTTTAGAGGTAAGTTGTGTACTTGAAACCTTTCTTGTTTCTTCAGAAAGGCTTGTATTGCTATATACCTTTGGCGCATCACAAAGATTTTGAAGAGTTGTGTTTTCATTTTTATTTGTTTCCATGAATTTTAAAAATTCAAAAAATTTCCTTGTTGGCTCATTCATTCTTTAATAGGATCCTCCTTAGCCTCCATGTATTTGAGTTCTTTCCAACTTACTTCTTGTGGTTGAGTTCTATTTTCAAAGCATTGTGGTTTGATAATATGCAGGGAATGATCCCAATCTTTTGGTACCATTTGAGACCTGATTTGTGACCCAAGATGTGATCTATTCTGGAGAATGTTCCATGTGCATTAGAGAAGAATGTGTATTCTGTTGCTTTGGGATGGAATGTTCTGAATATATCTGTGATGTCCATCTTGTCCAGTGTGTCATTTAAAGCCTTTATTCCCTTGCTTATCTTTTGAATATATGATCTGTCCATTTCAGTGAGGGGAGTGTTCAAGTCCCCTACTATTATTGTATTATTGTTGATGTTTTTCTTTGATTTTGTTATCAATTGATTTATATAATTGGATGTTCCCATGTTAGAAGCATAGATATTTAAAATTGTTAGATCTTCTTGTTGGACAGACCCTTTGAGTATGATATAGTGTCCTTCCTCATGTCTTATTATAGTCTTTGGCTTAAAATCTAATTTTAATGCTGCCAATCTAATATTTCTGCCATTGTATGTTACAAACCTCTTGTCCTGAGCTGCTTTCAGGATTTTCTCTTTGTCACTGAGACTTGTAAGTTTTACTATTAGATGATAGGGTGTTGACCTATTTTTATTGATTTTGAGTTGAGTTCTCTGTGCTTCCTGGACTTTGGTGCTTGTTCCCTTAAGACAAATTAGGGAAATTCTCTGCTATAATTTGCTCCAATATACCTTTTACCCTCTCTCTCTTTCTTCTTCTGGAATCCCAATTATTCTAATATTGTTTCATTTTATGGTATCACTTACCTCTCGAATTCTCCCCGTGTGCTCCAATAGTGGTTTATGTCTCTTTTTTTCAGCTTCTTTATTCTCTGTCATTTGATCTTCTATATCACCAATTCTTTCTTCTGCCTCATTTATCCTAGCAGTAAGAGCCTCCATTTTTTAAAATTTTTTTAAAGATTTTTTATTTTATTTATTTGTCATAGAGAAGCGAGAGCAAGCACAGGCAGACAGAGTGGCAGGCAGAGGCAGAGGGAGAAGCAGGCTCCGTGCCAAGCAAGGAGCCCGATGTGGGACTTGATCCCAGGACGCTGGGATCATGACCTGAGCCGAAGGCAGCCGCTTAACCAACTGAGCCACCCAGGCGTCCCTAGAGCCTCCATTTTTTATTGCACCTCATTAATTGCTTCTTTTTATTTTAACATGGTTTGATTTCAGTCTTTTTATTTCTCCAGAAAGGGATTCTCTATTATCTTCCATATATATTAGATATATATATATTAGATCTATATATAGATATCTAATATCGATATCTATATATATAGATATATATAGATATCGATATAAGATATCTATATATAGATCTAATATATATGAGATATATTGAGATATTAGATATATATAATATATATTAGATAGATCTATATCTATATATCTATATATCTATATAATATATCTATATAATATTATATATTAGATATTATATTAGATATTAATATTAGATATTAGATATCTAATTAGATATAATAGACCTAATATAATAGATCTAATAATATATAATATTAGATATTATATATTAGATATTATATATCCAATATATAATATATCTAATTAGATATTATATATCTAATACTATATAATATATTAATAAATATATTATATATAATATTATATATTATATTAATAAATATGTATTTATAATTAATTAAATAAACATAGTACATATTGCATATATATTTATATATTAATATGTAAATATAAGAAATATATTTATGTATATTTTATATATAATATATTTTATATTTTTAATAAAAAATATATATATATAACTGGTGAATAGAACAGGGCCATGCACTTGACTTTGGGTGTATTTTGATCTGTTAGAGGAAAGTTCCTGCCCAAATTTTAAAGAAAGAAAAGCATATATATACAAAAATAAGGGTAAACATGATTGAAGGACTGGAATATGATGGTAAAGATTAAATTTAAAGAAGATTCTAAAAAAGGAATTGATAAGATAAGACATTGGTTAAAAAAAAGAAAAAAAGGGGTGCCTGCGTGGCTCAGTCATTCAATGTCTGCCTTTGGCTCAGGTCATGATCCCAGGGTCCTGGGATCCAGCTTCGCATCAAGCTCCCTGCTCACTGGGAAGCCTGCTTCTCCTTCTTCCACTCCTTCTGCTGTGTTCCCTGTCTCTCTGTGTCTCTATCTGTCAAATAAATAAATAAAATCTTTAAAAAAAAACAAAGAAAAGAGGAATGAATGTGATCCAGCTGAGACTAGAACAAAGCCATGTGCTAGATTTAGTGTATATTTTGATTTGTTAGTAGAAACTGTATCCCAAAATTTTAAAGAATGAAAAACCTGTATGTATACAAAAAATAAGGTTACATGCAATGAAGGGATAGAATATGACTATAACAATGAAAATTTAAAAAGATTTTTAAAAAGGCATTGATAGGATAAAATGGTTAAAAACGTTAAAAAGGAAAGAGGAAAAAATTTAAAAATAAAATAAGAAAAAAATAAAATTATAAAATGTAACTTTGAAAGACTAAAGAATCATGGGAAAAAAGCCATGAATTTCATGTGCTGTATTCCCCTAGCTCTGGAGTTCTGCAGTTCTCATTGATGATCATGAACTTGGCGTTGAGTGGATGTTCTTGTTGATCTTCTAGGGGAGGGGCCTGTTGTAGTGATTCTCAAATGTCTTTGCCTGAGGCAGAATTGCACCGCCCTTGCTGGGGGCCAGGATAAGCAATCTGTTTGGTTTTGCTCTCGGTAGCTTTGGAGGAGGAGAATGAAGATGGCGGCCTCCCAATCTCCAGCCCTGTAGGTGCTGAGAGCTCAGGGCCCCACACCTCAGTACACCCTCAGAGAAAAGCAGTCAATCATTCCTGTCTCCCTGGTCTCTGGCTTCACTCCGTGCACAGCCAGCCTGTGACTGAGGATTTCTATCTCTGGTGTCTAGCCCCATTTGGAATCTTCAAACCCAGCAGTTTCCTGCTGTGCATTCCCATGCCACTCCTTCCAGAGGAGGAAGGAGGGGGGTCTCCTCGGATCTGCCACTTGTGGGGTTCATGCCCAAAGAGCAGTGGTCTGACTGTATCTTGGATGATGGTTTAAGGTAAAGCTGAGCTGAGAGTGCACTCTTCAGCTCTCTCTCTGCAGCTGGCTTACCCAGCTCTGTCACAGTCAGACAACCCTGGTCTTTTTGTGATCCTGCCGGTCCTGAGACTGCACTGTCCTTGCGAGGGCTCCATCCCTCACTTAGCCTCTGGAGTGATGTCCCTTAGTGGAGCAGACTTCTAAAAGTTCGGATTTTGTGCTCTGCTGCTCCACCACTTGTTGGGAGCTGGCCCCTCCCACTATGGTTTATCTTTGCATATATCACCTCAGATTCACTTTTTGATGTGTCCTGCCTTCTAGAAAGTGTTCACTTTTATGTTCCTAGAATTGATGCTCTTCTTCTTTTTGATCTCCTGTTGGGTTTATAGGTGTTCAGAATGGTTTGATAACTGACTAACTGAACTCCTGGGACCCTATGATATTTAGTTCCTTTACTCCTCCACCATCTTGCTCTTTCCCCTGTGTCACATTTATAATTCAAATAGTGCTTGATTAGAATGTTGAGTGATTTAGATGCCTCCAACAGCCTAGTGAGGTTGACAGGGATAAAGGCAAAAGGGTGTCTTTTTAAAACAATGATGTGAGTAGCTTTGTGGTAAATGATGTTGTAATTACTTAAGCTGGCTACATAATATGCTTTTTGCCTATTGGAAGTATTGATAATGTGGAGTCCATCCTCCCTAGATAGGGATATATTGGCTCCAAATAAGAAAACATAATGGTATGGTATACATCATCAGTAAAGTTCTTATGAAAAATCATGGAGTAATCATCTGAAGAATTTAGTATTCTCCATGCCACACAGGGAGTGGGGTGGAATATATGTCCTAGCCTCCAGAGGGACGATTGAATCAGGAGAAACTCTATCTGTGGAGTTGGAGAGCCAAGGCATCCTTTGTGCCAGATTATAGGAGAAGCTGCTCTACCAAACAGCTTCCATGGACTTTAATTTTTGTCTTATGAGCTACTAAATGTCCTCTTGGATTCCAGTCTATAATAGTATGATTATCAAGATTTAGAATTAGAGGGGCACCTGGGTGGCTCAGTGGGTTAAAGCCTCTGTCTTCGGCTCAAGTCATGGTCTCAGGGTCCTGGGATCGAGCCCTGCATTGGGCTCTCTGCTCAGCAGGGAGCCTGCTTCCTCCTTTCTCTCCGTCTGCCTCTCTGCCTACTTGTGATCTCTCTCTCTATCTGTGTCAAATAAATAAATAGATTTTTAAAAAAGATTTAGAATTAGAATATGGAGATTAAGAACTCTGCATGTTGCCCATGTTATTGATTCAGATGATGGAGTCCATTTAATATTTTTCTCACAGAGGGAGAGAGAGGAGTGGTTTTTATTATTGGTCCGATTGGTATGCCAGATACTACTGACAGAGATAAAGGTTAATTGAGCCTTTTTATTGGTGTCTTTAGGCATGAAATGTAACCAAACTTGAGGGAATACAGTAATTCAAAGAGGATCATATGGGGTGGGGGGAATATGGGAAGAATGTTGGCATACAAGCTTATATTATATAGTATGGGGGGCCAGAAAGAGCCATTAAGCTGGGTTTGGGAAAAGGGGAAGGAGGATCCTCCTACCCAGTTACAGTTATTGTTGAACATGGAAAAGGGCAGTAGGGGCTTCCAGAGGGGAGGGTTAAGAATGTGTGTCCAAACATGGGTAAAAGAATAGAAGTATGAATGGATATAACTTGTATACATACATGTAGTTTGATTTGGCTAGAATCTCATGATTTGAAATGAAGCAATAACAAAAAGATTGAAAAGATTGTTTTGTTCCCCACCCAAAAATGAATGTATGCCCAGGATTAGTAGCCATAGCTCCTGGAATAAGATAGTAAAATATACCCAACATGACAGAAGTTTTACTTATCATTGAGATCATGGCCAGAAACACGTTTTCAGGTGTGGGGGTCTGCCCTGTTAATTGCAGGATTTTTTCAGCCTTCTGAATTGTTTTCTTCAGGTCTCCTCATTATCCCTGTCACTCACTGTGTTCTTGTTAGCAGGCAGTTCGTGGGTTTGGGTCACCCAGTCTCAGCTGACTTATCTGTGAAATTGGCTTTAGGCCATGCCAGGCCATGATATAGCTTGATGTTCTGTGCTGGGAGCCAAAGTTGTCCTTCCTGTGAGAAGACACAAGCATAACCTCTACTCCAAGTGAAGAGCTCATGGGGGCCTTGCGACAGATTTGAGTTAAGGTCTCTCCATAAGACTAAGGGACATAGCCCTGGGGATTCTTGTGTGAAATGTTTCAAAACCAGGGTTAAACTGGTCATTCAAATTAAAAAGGTTTAGTGTTAAGAGGGACTTATATAATTGTGAGGAGAGGTCTGTATTACTTAGATTATAGTCTCTCTCTTTCGTTTTTAAGGGTGGAATGTGCACGTTCAATAATGGCTGGTCCTTGTGGGTTATAAGGGATTCCTGTATGATAAGTAATTCCCTAAAGAGTGCAAAATCCCTTAAATGGTGAGCTAGTGAAAGTTGGCCTGTTATCTGTTTTGGTGGCATGGGGGATTCCCATATGAGAAAATGCCATAAGCAGATGTTTGATGTTTTGTTTTGGGATTCACCCGCATGGGTTGAAGCAAAAATATAGCCAGAATATTTATCAATTGAGACATGTAGATAGCAAAGTTTCCCAAAGAAAGAGACACGTGTAATATCTGTTTGCCAGTGTACATTAGCTGCCAGATCTTGAGGGTTGGTGCCTTGTGGGCATGAAGTGGCTCTAGTGGCCTGGCAGTCAGGGCATTGGAGTATAATAGATTTAGCTTGTTGTTCTGTAAGTTGAAAGTGTTTGTCAAGAGTGCCCGTTTGGGTGAAAGAAATCATGAGAAAGATGGGCTTGCTCTAATAGAGATAGCATAACTAAAGAGTCTGCTTGAGAATTGTCAAGAGTGAGTGGTTCTGGCAGGCCATTATGAGATCTGACATGAGAAATAAAAAGAGTGCATATGAGTGCATATGCAGAAGATGTGAACGACAAAAGAGGGGAAAAAACTCCTGGGTCAATGGTGGGTTTAATATGTGCTTTTGAAGATGTTGAAGAATGAACATAGAATAAGCAGAGTCACATATAATGTTAGTTCTTGAGGAAAAGTTTCTAAAGCAAGAATTTGGACCCCTATTTTGGCATGTTGTGTTGATGAAAACGTAGAATAAATTTTTGAGTTGTTTGGTAGCCAAACACACCAATTTTACCTGATTTACCTGACTAATCTGTAAAAACAGTTTTAGCTCAAGGTATGGGTTTATGAGCAAGCCATTTTTGGCATGCAAAGTGGGTAGTTCCAAATAATTTAGGAGTTTGTGAGGGGGTAAAATATGGGTGACTCTTCCAATAAAATCAGCCATGGCAATTTGAAGAGAGAGTGTTTGATACAATGCTGTCTCAAATTGGACTTTGAACAGAGGAACATAAATGATCTGAGGATCATAATCAGAAAACTGAATGCCATGTTTGTGACCCCCTACTGATGAGGTCTGTAATCATGTCTAAGAATGGTGACAAAGTTTTGGATGGGGCATTGGGAGGAAAATTTTGTCCCATGCATTCCAAATATCGGAGGGAGGGATTTAATCGTCCAAGTAAGGCAGATGGGAATTTGGGAGTTGGGAAGATAAAAAGCCTAACAGGGAAATTTGGATCAAAGCAATCGAGATATCAAGTTGAGAGCATCTGTTCTATTAATTGGAGTTCCTTAGAGGCCTGAGGGGTTAAATGATGGGGGAAGTCCAAGGCTGGATCCCCTCGCAGGGTCTCAAATAAATGAGAGAGGGCTGTTGTAGGAGTACCTATTAGAGGCCTGACCCAGTTAATATTTATGAGTTTTTGAAAGTCATTGAGAGTTTTGAGAGAATCTTTTCACAGAACTAATTTTTGAGGTTCAATCTGCCATTTGGTAAGCATGTATCCTAAGTATAGCCATGGGGACATGCATTGTACTTTGTTAGGAGCAACATACATTCCATGAAAAGTTACTTCTGATTGTAAGTCCTGAAAAACATGAAGAAATGTATCTTGGAATGGATTAGTAATTAGAATGTCAGCCACATAATTGATTAATTTAGTGGAGGCCCATCTTTTTTGAATGGGGTGTATCACCTGGTGAACATGATACTGGCATATAGGACTATTAAGCATGCCCTGAGAGAGAACTTTCCACTGAAATCAAGCATTAGGCTGCTCATTTTTATTTTTTTTTAATTTATTTTATTTTTTTTTTTAAAGATTTTTTATTTATTTATTTGACAGAGAGAAATCACAAGTAGGCAGAGAGGCAGGCACAGAGAGAGAGAGAGGAGGAAGCAGGCTCCCTGCTGAGCAGAGAGCCCGATGCGGGACTCGATCCCAGGACCCCGAGATCATGACCTGAGCCGAAGGCAGCGGCTTAACCACTGAGCCACCCAGGCGCCCTAGGCTGCTCATTTTTAAAAAAAAGATTTTATTTATTTATTTGACAGATAGAGACCAGAAGTGGACAGAGAGGGAGGCAGGGAAAGAGAGAGGGGGCAGCAGGCTCCTGCAAGCAGAGAGCCTTATGTGGGGCTCGATCCCAGGATCCTGAGATCATGACCCAAGCCAAAGGCAGAGGCTTTAGCCCACTGAGCCACCCAGGCACCCCAGGCTGCTCATTATTTAAGGAAGGAAGTATAAGGGCAAATATTCCTCTATCTTGTGTAGCTAGGGGAATGGTGGAAAAGCAATCTTTAAGATCAATAACAATGATAAGCCAATCTTGTGGAATCATAGCTAGGGAGGGGAGCCTAGGCTGCAAGCTTCCTGTAGGCTGAAAGATGGCATTAATGTAATAGTCTCCATTTTCCTGGTTTCTTTGGGATGACAAAAATGGGTGTGTTCCAGGGGCTATGTGAGGGTTCTATATGATCTGCTTTTAATTGCTCTTGAATCGGTTGATGGGCTTGTAAGTTTTTCCCCTTTTAAGGGCCATTGCTCAAACCAGACTGGGTAATTAGTTTTCTAGGTCAGAGGCATGGGAGGTATATAATAGTGACCCCAATAAAAAAACAGGAAGTATTCAGTTTAAAGTCCCATTGGGCAAGTAGTCCTCATCCCCAGAGATTAATAGAGATGTTTAAAATTAAAGGCTGCAAATATCTGATTTTTCCTTTTGGCTCCTGAGAAGTTAAGGAGGTGCTTTGTAATGGTTGAGAGCAAGTCCTGATTCTAGTGCCTGAATCTAGGGCTAGTTTTTGGGCACAGATGGGGGGCTATTCTCACTGAATAATGATAGTTATGTCCACCCCAGTGTCAATAAGCCCAGTGAAACCTTTTCCTTGGATACTGACTGTAAGAACTCATCTTTGATTGGTGATGGCTTGAGTCCAATAAATTTCCTTTTGTCCCATACTCCCAAAGCCTTGGGTCCCCCTGGGGGTTCTGAGATGTCACAGGGACCCAATAGGGAAGGGACAATAGTTGTGCTATCTTAGCCTGGGGGAGAAATAGGTAGGCCTTTACAGATCGTAAGTACTTGAATTTCTCCCAAATAATCACAATCTATGATCCCAGGTATAACCGTAACACCTTTAGAGTTTAAGCTGAATTTTCCCAGCAATGGTCCTACTGTTTCTTGAGGTAGGTATCCCCAAATTCCCATAGGAACCTTTTTAGGGTCATTTCTCTCTTTTAGAATTAACTCTGGGTGAGAAGGTCCAACCTAGTGCTTCCTTGGGTATCTGCTCAGAGGGAAAGGACTGTTGTTTTCTCATCTGCCTGAAGAAGATCATGGACCCCATTGTTTGTGGGGCCTGGTAAGGGCCCCTTTGGGGCTTTCCCAACTGGAGAGAATTTCATTGTGATCATATCTGGACTTACACTGATTAGCCCAATAAAATCCCTTTTCACAGAGAGGGAAGATATCCTTGGGAGAATTAAAAGTGACTTGCTTTTCTTTTCATTCTTACAGTCTTAAAGTGGCATTTTTTTTTTAAATGGCCAGGCCTCCTGCTTTGAAAGCAGTTCTGTCTTGGCTGGGATTTGGGCAGTCTTAAGACAGAAGCAAAGATCCAGGCCTTGTGGGTTTCTGTTCTCATGTATCGATCTGCCTTGATAAGGTCACCCACTGCAGTGGCTTTGGCGCTTACCCCTCTTATAGCATCTTGACAGTCTTTATTGGCATTTTCAAGAGCCAATTGTAATAACAAAATGTCTACATTCTGGTTGTAATAACAAAATGTCTACATTCTCCTTATAGTTTGTTGCAATATCAATAAATTCTGCAAAGGGCTCTTGTGGTCCCTGTTTAATGTTAGCAAAGGAGCCTTGGGTGTATTACCCTCAGGGATTCTTTCCCATGCTCTTTTATTGCTGAGGGGGAGATTTGATCATAGACCCGAGGATCAAAATTAAGTTGCTGATTGACCATGGAGTATTGTCTTCAGCTATGTAACATATGTGTTATGATAGGTATTCTTGCCATTTGATTTTGTGCCACTTGTTGTTCATACAAGTTATCAAATTCTGACCACCGTATTAGATACTAGGGAGCTCCTACTACTGTTTTACATAAGATTTGCCAATCCTGGAGGGACATCACATAATGGTCTGTAAGGGAAGTAATTAGGCTCTTTTAAAATGGGCTAGCAGCACCATTTTCTCATATGCTTTTCTAATTCCCTTAAAACTACTAAAAGCGAGCAGCTCATAGACACGCTGACTTCATTGGTTGACCATTTTTGGAAAAGCAGAAAGATCCCCAGTAGCACTGCTTCTTGAATGTAGCCTTTGAGTAATGGTTGCTTAAGAATGGGGCATGTGGGGGATGCCTGGGTGGCTCAGTTGGTTAAGCAGCTGCCTTCAGCTCAGGTCATGATCCCGGCATCCTGGGATGGAGTCTCACATCGGGCTCCTTGCTCCGCAGGGAGCCTGCATCTCCCTCTGACTCTGCCTGCCACTCTGTCTGCCTGTGCTCACTCTCGCTTGCTCTCTCTCTGACAAATAAATAAATAAAATCTTTGAAAAAAAAAAGAATGGGGCATGTGGGCAATGGTAGGAACTTCTAAGTCTGGTGGGAGGAGAAGGAAGGTGGTCTTCCTCTTTGTTAGGCTTAGGTTGAGGAGTTGAAGGGTTAATTTGGGGGGCCAAAGGAGTTATAGTTTCCTCCTCTTTTTCTTTAGAGACATTTGAGGTGTCTTCAGTATGAAGTGGGGCTAAGGCAGACCTCACTAGACCCCACATTGTAAGGGAAGCAAGGGGGCATCCTCTTGCTTTGCTCATGGCATCAAGTTCTTTCCTGTTCTCTCCCATACTTCTAAATCTAAAGTCTCTCGGTCTGGAATCCAAGGATTATATTTAATGATAATCTTTAATAAATTCCAGAGTTGGTCCTTCATCCTTGTGGCCCCACTTGCTTTCAGGAACTGTTCAAGGACATTAATAAATGGTTTTTGATCAGCTGAGAGACATTGACCCATGATACAGAAAGAAAACTTAATCCTGAAATCCCTCTCGAACTCGGCAAGCTTCACAGGCTCTGACTTATTGTATAGTCCTTTAGTTTTCATTTTCCAGGGCTCCACCACAGATCAATCACAAGTCCTCACATGGGGCATCATTGTCAGGTTTGGCTAGCAAACCCCTGAGGTGGTGAATGAAAAGATTACTCCAGACACCATAGTAGGAGAAAGAAGAGGGCCTGGGGACCAGATGCTCTAGTGGCAAAAGATCTCAGGCCAGACTTTGCTTCCACATTTATTGTGAATGTTATCAATATAATTGTTATATCAATATAACAAGGGAATAAGAAAAGAAGGAACGTGAAGCTGTAATAATCAAGACAGTGGCATAGAGAGTATCATGTGACTAGAACAAGCTGTGCTTGTGATGGGCAGGGAGTACATGGAGTGCATGACCTCCAAAGATAAATGTTTCTCCTAAGTCAAGGATTTACTCCCTGGATGAGTGCATTGAGCTGCAACAAGAATCTGGCTGTTTTCAGCCCAGAAACCTTAAAGGGGGCCCAGTTTTATGGACACTCCTTCTTTGCTTTTCAACTAGTCTTATCCAGGGATTAAATTTTATCTAGCCGGGCACTATGAATTCCCACAATTCCTGAAGCTGGGACTTCCAGTACTATGTTAAATAACATTGATTAAGAGTGACATCCCTGTCTTATTCCTGACCATAGGGGGAAAGCCCTCAGTTATTTACCATTGAGGATGATGAAATAAGCTGTGGGGTTTTTTGTACATGGCCTTGATTATGTTGAGTCATGTTCCCTCTACCCCTATTTTGTTGAGCATTTTTTTTTAAGTACACATAGAAGAATCTTTTGGTTAAATCATATAAAAAAGAGACATCACAAGTATTACAAATTTAAGAAGACTAAAATTATGCCATGTATATTTTCCAGTCACGTTGGTACAAAACTAAAGATCAAAAATAAAACAAAGCTGGGAAAACTACAATGTAAATATTAAATATTTGATATGCAAATATTAAAAGACACACTATTGCACAAACAGTGGGCCAAATAAGAAATAAAATGGCAAATCAAAATGTGTCTCTAAACAAAAGAAAAAGAAAGTACAATATTAGAGAACCTATAGGATACAGCAAAAAGCAGATTTTAGAGTGAAATTTATGCTATAAATGCATGTGTTAAGAAATAAAATTCAAATAAACAACTTAGAAAAACTAGATAAAGAAGAAACTTAGCTGAAATTTGGTAGAGGAAGGAAATAACAAAGAAAAATGAGAAATAAATTCATATAGACAAGAATAAACAGTAACATAACATTGAAAGTAATGACCAATTTAAAAAAAAAAACCAAAAAACCAAATTGGCATTTTTATCAAGAATATATGCTAGACTTCGTCAAATCATTTTTCTGCATCCATTGAGAGGATGATATGTTTCTTGTCCTTTCTTTTATTAATGTGGTCTATCATGTTGATTTATTTGTGAATATTGAACCACACTTGCAGCCAATAATCAATCCCACTTGATCATGGTGAATAATTCTTTTATTTTTAGTTTTTATTTATTTATTTGAAAGAGAGAGTGAGTGAGAGAGAGAGAGAGAGAGAGAGAGTGAGAGAGCACAAGCTGGGGGGTAGGGAGAGAGGCAGAGGGAGAAGCAGACTCCCTGATGAATAGGAAGCCTGATGACGGCCTCAATCCCAGAACCCTGGGAGCATGACCTGAGCCTAAGGCAAATATTTAATCGACTGAGCCACCTGTGCTCTGGTGAATAATTCTTTTAATATACTTTTGGGTTCAATTTGCTAGTATTTTGTTGAGAATTTTGCATCCATGTTCATCAGGGATACTCGTCTGTAGTTCTTTTTTTGGTGGAATTTTTATCAGGTTTTTGCATCAGGGTAATGCTGGCCTCATAGAATGAGTTTGGAAGATTTCCTTCCATTTCTATTTTTTGGAAATGTTTGAGAAGCCTAGGTATCAGATCTTCCTTAAATGTTTAGTAGAATTCCCCTGTGAATCCATTGAGCCCTGGACTTTTATTTGTTGGGAAAATTTTGATTACTGTTTAAATTTCTTTGCTGGTTATGGGTATATTCAAATTTTCCATTTCTTCTTGTTTCAGTTTTGGTAGTTTATGTTTCTAGGAATTTATGCATTTCTTCCAGATTGCCCATTTTGTTGGTGTATAATTTTTCATAAAACTCTTTTTAAATTGTCTGTATTTCTTTTTAAAAATTTTTTTAGAGAAAGGGGAAGGGTAAAGAATGTTAAGAAGGCTCTGTGTCCAGTGTGGAACCTGACATAGGGCTTGATCTCACAACCATGAGATCATGACCTGAGCTGAAATCAAGAGTTGGATGCTTAACCAACTGAGCCACCCAGGTGTCCCAACAATTGTTTGTATTTCTGTGGTGTTGGTTGAGATTCTTGTTCTCCTATTTGTGATTTTATTTGTTTGATTCCTTTCTCTTTTCTTTTTGATGAGTCTGGCTAGGGATTATAAATTTTATTAATTTTTTTCAAGTAACTAGTTTTTGGTTTCATTGATCTGTTCTACTCTTTGGGTTGTTGTTTCTGTATCATTTATTTCAGCTCTAATATTCATTATTTCCCTTCTTCTGCAGGCTTTTGCTTTCTATTGTTGTTCTTTACCTAGTTCTTTAGGTATTAAGACTAGGTTGCCTATTTGAGATTTTTCTTGCTTCTTGAGGTAGGCCTGTATTGATATATATTTCTCCTCTTATGACCACTTCTGCTACATTCTGAAGATGTTGGACTATTGTGTTTTCTTGTTCATTTGTTTCCATGTTTTTTAAAAATTTCTACTTTTATTTCCTTGTTGACCCATTTGTTCATTAGTAGTGTGTTGTTTAACCTCTGTATTTGTGGTCTCTCCAAATTTTTCTTGTGGTTGACTTCAAGTTTCATAGTGTTGTGCTCAGAAAAGATGTTTGTTATCATTTCAGTCTTTTTGTACTTGTAGGTCTGAGTTTTGACCTAATGTGTGCTCTACTCTGGATAATGTGTCATATGCACTTGAAAATAATGTGTATTCTGTTACTTTAGGATGGAATACTCTGAATATATCCTTTAAGCCCATCTGGTCCAGTGTGTCATTCAAAGCCATTGCTTCCCTTTGATTTCTGTTAGGTGATCTGTCCATTGCTGTAAGTGGGGTATTAAGGTCACCTAATATTACTGTATTATTATCAATGAGTTCCTTTATGTTTACTAATTCTTTTATATATATGGGTGCTCCCACATTGGGGGGATAAATATTTACAATGGTTAGATATTCATGTTGTATAGTAATTTCCCCTTCATTATGATATAGTGCCCTTTTTCATCTCTTGTTACATTCCAGTTTGATAATGTACTGCTACTCTGACTTTCTTTTGACATCCGTTTGTGTGCTAAATGTTTTCCCATCTCTTCGCTTACAATCTGCAGGTGTCTTGAAGTCTAAAATGAGTCTCTTGTAGCTGGCATATAGACGGGTCTTGTTTTTTAATCCATTCTGACATCGTTGTGTCTTTGGAACATTTAGTCCATTTATATTCAGAGTAATTATTGATCGATATGTATTTATGCCATTTTATTACCTTTTTGGTCATTGTTTCTGGAGATTTTCTGTGTTCCTTTTTTGTCTTTGTCACTTTTGGTCTTTCCCTGTTACTCAAAGAGTCCCCTTACTATTTCTTGCAGGGATGGTTTACTGCTCATGTATTCCTTGAGGGTTTTTTGGTTTTGTTTTGTTTTTTTGTTTTTGTTTTTGTTTTTGTTTTGTTTTGTTTTGTTGGTCTGGAAAATGTTATCTCTCTTTCTAGTCTGAATGATAACCTTGCTGGATAGAGTATTTTTTGGCTGCAGATTTTTCCCATTGAGCATGTTGAATATATTATGCCACTCACTTCTCACTTGCTACATATCTGTGGAGAGATCTGCTGCTAACCTCATTTGTTTTCTCTTGTAAATTAGGGACTTGTTTTGTCTTGCTGCTTTTAGGGTTTTTTTTTTTAATTGATATATTTTGAAAATTTAAGTATAATATGTTGTGGTGTTCACCTTCTTTGTTGATTTTGATGGGAATTCTCTGTGCCTCTTGGATTTGGATGTCTATTTCCTTTCCCCAATAAGGGAAGTTTTCAGTTATTATTTTCTCAAATGAAACTTCTGCCCCCCTTTCCCTCTCTTCTTTTTCTGGGACTCATATGATATGAATGTTATTACAGTTGATGGAGTCACTGAGTTCCCTCAGTCTATTCTCATCTTGCCTGAGTCTTCTTTCTCTCTTTTGTTCAGTTTCATTACATTGCATTATTCTATCTGCTATATCACTTAATCATTCCTTTACTTCTTCCATCCTTGTGGCCATTACATTCTATGTAGGTAAAATCTCAATTATTGCATTTTTCATTTCTACCTGATGGTTTTTAAAATTCTTTTATCTCTGTGGTAAGGGTCTCCCTGATGTCCTCCATGCTTTTCTCAAGCCCAGGATGTATCCTTATGATTATTACTTTAAATTCTCCATAAGGCATATTACTTATAATGTTTTGATTAGATCTTTGGACATGACCTTTTCTTCTTCTTTCTTTTGGGATGAATTCCTCCATCTTAGCATTTTGTCTAGGTCTCTGTGTTTTTGTGTGTGTTAGAAAAGTCTGTTATGATTCCTGCTTCCAAGAGTAGTAGCTATATGAACAAGGGGGTTGTATATCGTCCAGGGCCAGACACTTCAGTGTGTCTTGATGTACGCTTCATGTACCATGCTGCTATTTTTGGCCACTCTATCCCTCAGACCAATAATCTGCTGGGTTTTTCCTTACCTGCAGAGTGCAGTGCTTGGACCATGGCCAGAGTGTGGTGAGTTTTAACTAGGTATGCTCTGGTCTGCTTGTTAAATGAGACCTGGTACTACGTCCACTAGAACTGAAGACTTGCAGAGCATTATGGTTGATAGATGTGGAGCATGCAGGGGTTTCTACTGTTCTTCTGGGAATGGGGCCCACTGCACTGGTCCTTATGCACACTTTCCCAGGAAATGCAGTGCCATCGGAGTACAGGGTGTGGGACTTGGTGTAAGTAGGTTAGGCAGGCAGTGTTAGTGCTGAGTTGTTTACTAAAGTTGGTTTATGCAGATGGCTGGGTGAGGGAAATAGCACCAGCCATCTCCTTTGTCCCTGGAGAAGTGTCTCTGTGCTTGCTGCTCTGTGGGAAGTATTCCCAGAGGAATGAACAACTTCTCCTTGTGTGTCCCAAGCATTTTTTAGATCAATATTTTCTTGTTGTCTTTCTCCAGGTTGTTTCCCTGCTGGGAGCAGCACAGTGCACTTTAGACTCTCTCCCAGCCAAGCTGCCAACTTTTAAAATCCAAATGTTAGGGACCTGGTGTGGTAGGGAACTGCACTGATCTTCTGTGGGAGGGTCTCATCATGTAGGGACTGATACAGGTTTGACCAAGAAGGGCTGTCATCCCAGAGCTCAGTGGTGTGGGATTTGGGGCATAGCAGACTAAACAGCCAGTGTCTGATTTAGCTGCCCTCAGCAGGTGTCTCTGTTCCTATGCTGAGGGGCAGAGGAAGGAGATGTCATCGGTTGGCTCATTTGTCCCTAAAGAGGTGATACTTAGAACACCACCTCTCACAGAAGCACTCCAAGAAGAGTGAAGTGTCTCTCCCCATGTGCCTTAGTTGATCCTTGGTTTGTGCCATCTGTCTCAGCGTTGCGTGCCTGCCTTCTCTCCAGCAGTCGAGCAGCATGCTCAGGGCTCTATCACAGCAAAGCCCAGAGACCTCTAAAACTCCAGTCTTTGCCACTGGTTGCAAAAATTCAAAAGAATCAGCCCCTCTCATTTCCCAGGTAATGGCTTTGGGGAAGTATCTGCTTTGTGCATATCCCTGTGCACTCCACTCTCTCTCATCTTTCCCTGTGACAAGGACTCTCTCTTCACCATGGCCCCAGCAATCCATTTCTCCCCAAAGCATGTCTCCACATTTCCTACCTTCCTTAGCATGACCTCATCTCTTCCTCTAGTTGTCCATTTTGTTCTGTCAGTCCTTAGGTCAATTTCTTGGATATTCAGAATGGTTTGATAGTTGTTTAGATTTGAGGGACAAATGAAGCCTAGTGTCCTACCATGCTGCCATCTTAGCTCCCTTCCCATATAATTTCAAGGACCACCTTTATTATTTCTTTGAAAATTCCATTGGAATTTTAATATGTATTTTGTTGCATTTATAGATGGATGTGTGAGGTATGGAAGTTTTAATAATAATGTAATAGTTTTGATAATATTAATTCATCCCCTCCAAGAAAATGAGATATTTTTCCACTTGTATCTGTCTTCTTCAATTACTTTCATCAGATTCTTATTGTTTACCAAGTACAGATCTTTTACTTCCTTTAATTTATCCCTCAGTATTTTATTGAGTTTAATGCTATTGTGAATGGGATAGTTTTCTTTATTTTTCAGATGATTAGCTAATGGTGTATAGAAATGAAAGCAATTTCTGTGTTGATTATATCTCCTGCAATCCCTCCAAATTTATTGATTCATTATAACATTTTTTTTCTTCAGTCTTTAGTGTTTCTATATACACTATCATATCCTATGCACATAATAAAATTTTCAACAACTGTTCCTTTCTGATTTGGAAGCTTTTTTTATTTCTTTGTCTTTTCCTAATTGTTCCAACCAGGATTTCCAGTACTGTCTTAAATATGAGTGGTGAGAGTGAGCTTCCTTATTTTTTCAATGATTTTAAAAGAAAGCTTTTAATTATTCATCATTGAGTACAACATTAGCTGTTGGTTTATACTATGTGGTCCTTATTATGTTGTGGTATGTTCCTTCTATTCTGAATTTTTAAATGATTTTTTTAGCTGCTTTATTTTGTCAAAAGCTTTTTCTGCATTTATTGTGACAATCATATGATTATTTAAATCTTTGATTCTATTAGTGTGTCATGTTACATTTTTTTGATTTCTGTATTTGAACCACCCTTGAATACCAGGAAAACCCACTTGATCATGGAGTATGAGCTTGTTAATCTGTTGTTGAATTTGCTAATATTTCATTTAGAATTTTTGCATCCATATCAGAGTTATTGTTTTATAGTATCTTTTATTTTTGGTAGTGCCATTAACTGGCTTAGGTATCAGATAATGCTGGTCTCATAAAACGAGTTTGGAAGTATTCATCCTCTTTAATGTTATGTCTGGGTGGAATTCACAAGTGAAGCCATCTGGTACTAGGGTTTTCTATGCTGGTTTGTTTTTCATTATGGATTTTATCTTACTCATTATTGATTTGTTTATATTTTCTATTCCTTTTTTATTGAAATATAATTACCATACAATGTTATATTCATTTCAGGTGTATAATTCTATACATTTCTATGAATAGAAATTCTATACATTTCTCAGTGCTTATCAAAATAAGTGTACTATTCTTAATCCCTTTCATCTATTTCACCCATCACCCCCCTCACCTCCCTTCTGTCACCCACCAGATTGTTCTCTGTATTTAATAATATATTTTTTGTTTTTACTATTATTATTCTTATTTTTATATTTGTAAAATTACGTTATGTTAGTGACAGTACAGTACACCATTACTTTTTGCTATAGTGTTCCATGATTCATTATTTGTATATAACACCCAGTGCTCCATGCAATGTGTCCTCCTTAAGACTCATCACCAGGCTCACCCATCCCCTTACTCCCTCCCCTCTAAAACCCTCAGTTTGATTCCTGGAGTCCATAGTCTCTCACGGTTCATCCCCCCTCTGATTTCCCCACCTTTATTTTTCCCTTCCTTTTCCTAATATCCTCCATGCTATTCTTTTTGTTCCATAAATAAGTGAAACCATACAGTAATTGTCTTTCTCTGCTTGACTTACTGCACTTAGCATAGTCTCCTCCAGTTCCATCCATATTGATGCAAATGTTGGGTATTCATTCTTTCTGATGGTTGAGTAATATTCCATTGATGTTATGAGCCACATCTTCTTTATTCATTCATCTGTTGAAGGGCATCTTGGCTCTTCCACAGTTTGGCTATTGTGAACACTGCTGCTATGAACATTGGGGTGCATATGACCCTTATTTTCATTACATCTGTATCTTTGAGGTAAATATGTAGTAATGTAATTGTTGGGTCATAGGGTAGCTCTATTTTTAAATTTCTGAAGGATCTCCACACTGTTTTCCAAAGTGGCTGTACCAACTTGCATTCCCACCAACAGTGTAAGATGGTTCCCCTTTCTCCACAACCTCTCAAACATTTATTTGTTGCCTTATCAATTTTTGCCATTCTAATTGGCAAAATGCAATTTTTATAATTGGTATCTCAATGTGGTTTTGATTTGAATTTCCCTGGTGGCTCATGATGATGAAAAAATTTTCATATGCCTTTTAGCCATTTTTATGTCTTCTTTTTAAATTTTAGGCAGTTAATATACAGTTCAATAGTAGTTTCTGGAACAGAATTCAGTGATTCAACACTTACATACAACACCCAGTGCTCACAATAACAAGTGTCCCCCTTTTTTTTAAAAAGATTTTATTTTTTTATTTGACAGACAGAGATCACAAGTAGGCAGAGAGGCAGGCAGAGAGAGAGGAGGAAGCAGGCTCCCTGCTGAGCAGAGAGCCTGATGCGGGGCTCGATCCCAGGACCCTGGAATCATAACTGGAGCTGAAGGCAGAGGCTTTAACCCACTGAACCACCCAGGCACCCCAACAAGTGGCCTCCTTAATATTCATCAGTCCACAGTTTACCCACCTCCCTCCATCAAATCTTAGTTTATTCTCTATCATTGAGTCTCTTATACCTTGTTTCCCTCTTCCCTTTTTTTTTCCCTCTATGCATATGTTCACCCACTTTCCTTCTTAAATTTTACATATGTGTGAGATCATATGGCATCTGTCTTTCCCTAATTGACTTTCACTTAGCATGATACACCCTGTCTCCATTCAAGTTGTTGCAAATAGCAACAATTCATTCTTTGATGGCTGAGTAATATTCCATTGTCTATAGATACCAACACTTCCTCATCGGTTCATCAGTTAATGGACATTTGTATTCTCTCCATAGTTTGGCTATTGTTGATAATGCTTCTATAAACATCAGGGTGCATGTATCTTTTTGAATCTGTATTTTTTTATTCTTTGGGTAAATACCTAGTAGTGCCATTGCTGGACCATAGTATATATAGTTCTATTTTTAATATTTTGAGGAAACTCCATACTGTTCTTCAGAGTTTGGATTCCCACTAACAGTGCAATAGTGTGCTCCTTTCTCCACATCCTTGCCAGCACCTGTTGTCTTTCTGTTGTTAATTTTATCCATTCTGACAAGTATGAGCTGGTATCTTAATGTGGTTTTGATCTGTATTTCCCTGATGATGAGTAATGTTGAGCATCTTTGTACATGTCTGTTAGCCACCTGGATGTATTTTCTTGGAAAAGTGTCTATTCAAGCCTTCTGTCCATTTCTTAACTGGGTTGTTTTGGGGTGTTGAGTTTGAAAAGTTCTTTGTAGACTTTGGATACTATGCCTTTATCAATTACATCATTTGCAAATATCTTCTCCCTTCCAGAGTGTGCCTTTTAGTTTTGTTGACTGTTTACCTTGCTGTGTGGAGCTTTTTATCTTACAATAGTTTATTTTTGCTCTTGTTTCCTTTGCCTGTGGTGACATGTCTAGGAAGAAGTTGCTACAGCCAAGGACAGATAGTTTTTCCCTGTGTTCCCCTCTAGTTTCCTATCTCACATTAAGGTCTTTCATGTATTTTGAATTTATTTTTGTGTATGGTTGTAAGAAAGTGGTCCAGTTTTCTCAGCACCATTTGTTGAAAAGGTGTGTTTTTCCATTGGATATTCTTTCCTGTTTTGTTGAAGATTGCTTGGCAATATAGATGAGGGCCCATGTCTTGCTTCTCTATTTTGTTCCATTGATTTATGTGTCTGTTTTTGTGCCAGTACCTTACTATCTTGATGATGACAGGTTTGTAATATACCTTGAAATCCAGAATTGTGATGCCTCCAGTTTTGTTTTTCTTTTTCAGAATTGCATTGGCTCTTCAGGGTCTTTAGTGGTTCTATATAAATTTTACATTTTCTTATTCTAGCTTTGTGAAAAATATTGGTGGTATTATAATGGTGATTGAATTAAATGTATAAATTGCTTTGTGTAGTATAGAAATTTTAACAATGTTTTTCCAATAAATGGGCATGGAGAGATTTTCCATTTCTTTGGTCCTCTTCAATTTTTTTCATAAGTGTTTTATAGTTTTCAGAGTATACATATTTTACTTCTTTATTTAGATCTGTTCCTAGGTATTATATTGTCTTTGGTGCAATTGCAAATGAGATCAATTCCTTTATTTCCTTTTCTGCTACTTCGTTATTGGTGTATAGAAATGTAACAGACTTCTTCACATTGATTTTATATCCTGTGACTTTGCTGAATACATGTATGAGTTCTAGCAACTCTTTTGGTGGAGTCTTTTGGGTTTTCTACATAGAGTTTCACGTCACCTGCAAATAGTGAAAGTTTGACTTCTTTTGCCAATTTGGATACCTTTCATTTCTATTTGTTGTATTATTGCTGAGGCTAAGAAGTTTAGTACTATGTTAGATAGTAATGGTGAGAGTGGAATCCTTGTCTCATTTCTGACTGTAGGGGAAAGGCTCTCAATTTTTTCACATTAAGGATATTAGCTGTGTGTCTTTCATATATGCTCTTTGTGACGCTAAGGTATCTTCCATCTACCCCTACTTTGTTGAAGTTTTTATCAGAAATGGATGCTATTATTTTATAAAATGCTTTTTATGCATCTCTTGACAGGATTGTATGGTTATTATCCTTTCTTTTATTAATATGGTATATGATATTGATTCATATATGAATATTGCACCAGCTTTGCAGCCCAGGAATAAATCACACTTGATGGTGCTGAATAATTATTTTAATGTACTCTTGGATTTGATTTCCTAGCATTTTACTGAAAATTTTTGCATCCCTTTTCATCAGGGATATTGTCCTGTAATTCTCCTTTTTAGTGGGGTCTTTGGTTTTTTGGTCTCAGGATAATGTTGGTCTCATATAATCAACTTGGAAACATTCCTTTCTCCTCTAAATTATAGCATTAACTTTTCTTTAAATTTCACAGAATTCAGCTGTGAAACTATCTGGTATTGGACTTTTGTTTGTTGGGAGATTTTGGATTACCAATTTAATTTTGTTATTACTAATCAGTCTGTTTAAATGTTCTATTTATTCCTGATTCAGTTTTGGATGATTGCAGGTTTCTAGGCATTAATCCGTTTCTTCCAGATTGTCAAATTGGTTGGCATGATATTTTTCACAGTAGTCCCTTGTAATCCTTTATATCTCTGTGGCATCATGTTCTATTTTGTTTCTGATTTTGAGACCTCTCCTTTTTTCTTAATGAGTCTGACTCAAAGTTTATCAATTTTCAAAAAACTAGCTTTGGTTTCATTGATTTTGTTTGAGTTTCTGTTTTATTTATTTCTGCCCTGATTTTTATTATTTTTTTCTTCCTACTACTTTGGGTTTTGTTCTTTCTCCATCACCTTTGGTATAAGGCTAGATAGTTTATTTGAGATTTTTCTTATTTCTTTAGGTAGGCTTGTATCACTGTAAACTTCTCTCTGAAAAACTGTTTCGTACCTCAAAACATTTTAGATCATTGTGCTTTCATTTTCATTTTTTCCATGTGTTTTTTAAATTTTATTTTTGATTTATTATTTAATCCATTCTTGTTTAGTAATATGTTGTTTAGCCTCCACATGTTTGTGGGGTTTTTTTTCCATTTTACTTCTTGGAATTCATTTCTAGTCTCATCAGTTGTAGCTGGAAAAGATACATGGTATGATTTTAATCTTCTCAGATTTATTGATTCTTGTTCTGTGTCTTACCATGTGATCTACCTTGGAAGATGTTACATGAGAACTTTAAAAGAATGTGTATTTTGCTCTTTTAAAATGGAATGTTCTGGGGGCTCCTGGGTGGCTCCGTGGGTTAAGTCTCTGCCTTCAGCTCAAGTCATTATCTCAGGGTCCTGGGATTGAGTCCCGCATCAGGCTCTCTGCTCAGCAGGGAGCCTCCTTCCTCCTCTCTCTCTGCCTGACTCTCTGCCTGCTTGTGATCTCCGTCTGTCAAATAAAGAAATAAAATATTAAAAAAAAAGAATGGAATGTTCTGTCTATATCTGTTAAGTAAATATGGTCTAATGGATCATTCAAAGTCACTGTCGTCTTTTTTATTTTCTGTTCCATTGTTTTTAATGAGGTGTTCATGTTCCCTGCTATCATTGTGTTACTGTCAATTTCTCCCTTTATCTGTTACTGTTTGCTTTATGTATTTAGGTTCTCCTATGTACAATTATATCTTCTTGTTGAATTAATTATTACGTAATGCTTTTCTTTGTCTCTTGTTAGAGTCTTGTTTTAAAGTCTATTTTGCCTAAAACACTGATGAAGGAAATATAAAATGGCACAAACAAATGGGAACGTACTCTATTTTCATGGATTGAAAAAAATAATATTGTTAAAATGTTGATATTACCCAAAGCAATTTACAGATTAATGAAATCCCTATCAAAATGCCAACAGAAGTTTTCACAGAACTACAACAAATAATACTAAATTTGTATGGAACCAAAATCACAAAACAAAACAAAGAAACCTTGAATAGTCAAAGGAATCGAGAAAGAAGAAAAAGCTTTTTCTCCTTTTTAAACTTGTTTTCTTCTTTCGTGATTGATAACTTTCTTTACTATTATGCTTGGATTTTAAAATTTTTGTTTTTATATATCTATTATAAATTTTGGTTTGTGGTTGCCATGAGGTTCTATCTACCACACTAAATGTATGGTAGTCTATATTACATTGATCATCATTTAAATTCAAAGATACTCTAATAATACTACATTTTTACTTCCTCCTCCATGTTTATTTATATAATGTCACATTTAACTTTTCATTTTTAAGCCTCTTAATAAAGTTTAGATCTAATTGAATTGAATTTGTTGCTTTTGTCTTTTAACCTTGATATTAGCCTTACAAGTGATTGATCTTTTATTGTATGTTTGCTTTTATTTGTGAATTTTTCCACTTACATTTATGTTACTTCTAATTATAAGATTTTCCTTTCTGCTTAAAAAATATAACATTTCTTGTAAGACAAATTTATTGGTGATTAACTCCTTTAATTTTTGTTTGTGGGGGAGATTCTCTCTCCTTCATTCTGAATGATAACCTTCTCTGGTAAAGTATTCTTGGTTGTAGTTTATATCCTATCAACATTTTATATATATCATGTCATTTTCTGTGACCCGCAAGATTTCTGCTGAAAATTCAGCTGATAGCCTTATAAGGTTTCTCTTGTATGTACATATTTGCTTTTGCTGCTTTTAAGATTCTCTCTTTATCGTTTTTGTTTTGTTTTGTTTTTGTTTTTGTTTTTGCCATTTTAACTGTTACATATCTTGGTGTGGGCCTGCTTGAGTTTATTTTGGTTGGTGTTTTTGTGTTTCCTGGCCCTGGATGTCCTTCCCTAAGATAAGGAGATTTTCAGCTATTATTTCTTCAAATACTTTTTCTGTACCTTTCTCTTATTTTCTTACTATTGGAACCTCTATAACGCACATATTAGTATGCTTGATGTTGTACAAGAAATTCCTTAACCTATTCTCCTTTTGAAACCTTCTGTTTTTCCTTTTGCTGTTCAGCTTTGGTGCTTTGTGATACCATGTCCTCCAGGTCACTGATCAGTTCAGCTTCCACTAATCTGTAGTTGATGACATCCAACGTATTTTTCATTGGCTTGATTATATTCCTCCACTCTGATTGGTTCCTTTTTATATATTTTTAAATTTTTTTATAAACATATAATGTACTTTTATCCCCAGGGGTACAGGTCTGTGAATTGCCAGGTTTACACACTTCACAGCACTCACCATAGCCAATGTCCATAACCCCACCATCCTCTCCCAACCCCCCTCCACCCAGCAACCCTCAGTTTGTTTTGTGAGATTAAGAGTCACTTATGGTTTGTCTCCCTCCCGATCCCATCTTGTTTCATTTATTCTTCTCCTACCCCCCTTAACCCCCTAAGTTGCATCTCCACTTCCTCATATCAGGTAGATCATATGATAGTTGTCTTTCTCCGATTGACTTATTTCACTAAGCATGATACACTCTAGTTCCATCCACGTCTTCGCAAATGGCAAGATTTCATTTTTGATGGCTGCATAGTATTCCATCGTGTATATATAGCACACCTTCTTTATCCATTCATCTGTTGATGGACATCTAGGTTCTTTCCATTGTTTGGCTATTATAGACATTGCTGCTATAAACATTCAGGTGCATGTGCCCCTTTGGATCACTATGTTTGTATCTTTAGGGTAAATACCCAGTAGTACACTTGCTGGGTCATAGGGTAGATCTATTTTCAATTTTTTGAGGAACCTCCATGCTGTTTCCAGAGTGGTTGCACAAGCTTGCAACAGTGTGGGAGGGTTCCCCTTTCTCCACATCCTCACCAACATTTGTCATTCCTGACTTGTTAATTTTAACCATTCTGACTGGTGTGAGGTGGTATCACATTGTGGTTTTGATTTGTATTTCCCGGATGCTGAGTGATGTGGAGCACTTTTTTATGTGTCTGTTGGCCATCTGGATGTCTTCTTGCATAAATGTCTGTTCATGTCTTCTGCCCATTTCTTGATTGGATTATTTGTTCTTTGGGTGTTGAGTTTGCTAAGTTCTTTATAGATTTTGGACACTAGCTCTTTATCTGATATGTCGTTTGCAAATATCTTCTCCCATTCTGTCAGTTGTCTTTTCATTTTATTAACTGTTTCCTTTGCTGTGCAAAAGCTTTGATCTTGATGAAATCCCAATAGTTCATTTTTGCCCTTGCTTCCCTTGCCTTTGGCGTTGTTCCTAGGAAGATGTTGCTGCGACTGAGGTCGAAGAGGTTGCTGCCTGTGTTCTCCTCAAGGATTTTGATGGATTCCTTTCTCACATTGAGGTCCTTCAACCATTTTGAGTCTATTTTCATGTGTGGTGTAAGGAAATGGTCCAATTTCATTTTTCTGCATGTGGCTGTCCAATTTTCGCAACACCATTTATTGAAGAGGCTATCTTTTTCCCATTGAACATTCTTTCCTGCTTTGTCGAAGATTAGCTGACCATAGAGTTGAGAGTATATTTCTGGGTTACCTATTCTGTTCCATTGATATGTGTCTGTTTTTGTGCCAATACCATGCTGTCTTGATGATGACAGCTTTGTAATAGAGCTTGAAGTTTGGAATTGTGATGCCACCAACTTTGGTTTTCTTTTTCAATATTGCTTTGGCTATTCGAGGTCTTTTCTGGTTCCATATAAATTTTAGGATTATTTGTTCCATTTCTTTGAAAAAAAAATGGATGGGATTTTGATAGGGATTGCATTAAATGTGTAGATTGCTTTAGGTAGCATAGACATTTTCACAATATTTGTTCTTCCAATCCAGGAGCATGGAATATTTTTCCATTTCTTTGTGTCTTCCTCAATTTCTTTCATGAGTACTTTATAGTTTTCTGAGTATAGATTCTTAACCTCTTCGGTTAGGTTTATTCCTATGTATCTGTAGTTTTGGGTGCAATTATAAATGGGATTGACTCCTTAATTTCTCTTTCTTCTGTCTTGTTGTTGGTGTAAAGAAATGCAACTGATTTCTGTGCATTGATTTTATATCCTGACACTTTACTGAATTGCTATACAAGGTCTAGCAGTTTTGGAGTGGAGTCTTTTGGGTTTTCCACATATAGTATCATATCATCTGCAAAGAGTGATAGTTTGACTTCTTCTTTGCTGATTTGGATGCCTTTAATTTCTTTTTGTTGTCTTATTGCTGAGGCTATGACTTACAGTACTATGTTGAATAGCAGTGGTGATAATGGACATCCTTGCCATGTTCCTGACCTTAGTAGAAAAGCTTTCAGTTTTTCTCCATTGAGAATGATATTTGCGGTGGGTTTTCCATAGATGGCTTTGATAATATTGAGGTATGTGCCCTCTATCCCTGCATGTTGAAGAGTTTTGATCAGGAAGGAATGCTGTACTTTGTCAAATGCTTTTTCAGCATCTATTGAGGGTATCATATGGTTCTTGTTCTTTCTTTTATTAATGTGTTGTATCACTTTGATTGATTTGTGGATGTTGAACCAGCCTTGCAGCACTGGAATAAATCCCACTTGGTCGTGGTGAATGATCCTTTTAATGTACTGTTGAATCCTATTGGCTAGTATTTTGGTGAGAATTTTAGCATCTGTGTTCATTAAGGATATTGGTCTGTAATTCTCTTTTTTGATGAGATCCTTTTCTGGTTTTGGGATCAAGGTGATGCTGGCCTCATAAATGAGTTTGGAACTTCTCCTTCCATTTCTATTTTTTGGAACAGTTTCAGGAGAATAAAAATTAGTTCTTCTTTAAACGTTTGGTAGAATTCCCCCGGGAAGCCGTCTGGCCCTGGGCTTTTGTTTGTTTGGAGATTTTTGATGACTTTTTCAATCTCCTTACTGGTTATGGATCTGTTCAGGTTTTCTGTTTCTTCCTGGTTCAATTGTGGTAGTTTATATGTTTCTAGGAATGCGTCCATTTCTTTCAGATTGTCAAATATATTTGCGTAGAGTTGCTTATAGTATGTTCTTATAATAGTTTGTATTTCTTTGGTGTTAGTTGTGATCTCTCCTCTCTCATTCATGATTTTATTTATTTGGGTCCTTTCTCTTTTCTTTTTGATAATTCTGGACAGGGGTTTATCAATCTAATTAATTCTTTCAAAGAACCAGCTCCTAGTTTCACTGATTTGTTCTGTTGTTTTTTTGGTTTCTATTTCATTGATTTCTGCTCTGATCTTTATTATTTCTCTTCTCTTGCTGGGTTTAGGATTTCTTTCTTGTTCTTTCTCCATCTCCTTTAGGGGCAGGGTTAGGTTGTGTATTTGAGACCTTTCTTGTTTCTTGAGAAAGGCTTGTACCGCTATACATTTTCCTCTCAGGACTGCCTTCGTTGTGTCCCATAGATTTTTAACCGTTGTGTTTTCATTATCATTTGTTTCCATGATTTTTTTCAGTTATTCTTTAATTTCCTGGTTGACCCATTCATTCTTTTGATGGATGCTGTTGTCTCCATGTATTTGGGTTCTATACAAATTTCCTCCTGTGACTGAGTTCTGGATTCAGAGCATTGTGGTCTGAAAATATGCAGGGAATGATCCCAATCTTTTGGTACCAGTTGAGACCTGATTTATTACCCAGAATGTGATCTATTCTGGAGAATGTTTCATGTGCACAAGAGAAGATTGTGTATTCTGTTACTTTGGGATGGAATGTCTGAATATATCTGTGATGTCCATCTGTTCCAGTGTGTCATGTAAGGCCTTTATTTCCTTGTTGATCTTTTGCTTAGATGATTTGTCCATTTCAGTCAGGGGGGTGTTAAAGTCCCCTACTACTATTGTGTTATTTTTATTTTTTTAAAAGATTTTATTTATTTATCAGAGAGAGAGAGGGGGAGAGAGCGAGCACAGGCAGACAGAATGGCAGGCAGAGGCAGAGGGAGAAGCAGGCTCCCTGCCGAGCAAGGAGCCCGATGCGGGACTCGATCCCAGGACGCTGGTATCATGACCTGAGCCGAAGGCAGCTGCTCAACCAACTGAGCCACCCAGGCGTCCCAATATTGTGTTATTTTTGATGTGCTTCTTTGATTTTGTTATTAATTGGTTTATATATTTGGCTGCTCCCAAGTTAGGGGCATAGATATTTAAAATTGTTAGATCTTCTTGTTGGACAGATTCTTTGAGTATGATATAGTGTCCTTCCTCATCTCTTATTATAGTCTTTGGCTTAAAATCTAATTGATCTGATATAAAGATTGCCACCCCAGCTTTCTTCTGATGTCCATTAGCATGGTGAATTGTTTTCCACCCCCTCACTTTAAATCTGGAGGTGTCTTCGGGTCTAAAATGAGTTTCTTGTAGGCAACATATAGATGGGTTTTTTTTTTTTTATCCATTCTGATACCCCGTGTCTTTTGAATGGGGCATTTAGCCCGTTAACATTCAGGGTAACTATTGAGAGATATGAATTTAGTGCCATTGTATTGACTGTAAGGTGACTGTTACTGTATATTGTCTCTGTTCCTTTCTGATCTAGTACTTTTAGTGTCTCTCTTTGCTTAGAGGACCCCTTTCAATATTTCCTGTAGAGCTGGTTTGGTGTTTGCAAATTCTTTCCATTTCTGTTAGGCCTGGAAGCTTTTTATCTCTCCTTCTATTTTCAGCCTAGCTGGAAATAGTATTCTTGGCTGCATGTTTTTCTCGTTTAGTGCTCTGAATATATCATGCCAGTTCTTTCTGGCTTGCCAGGTCTCTGTGGATAAGTCAGCTGCCAATCAAATATTTTTACCATTGTATGTTACAGACTTCTTTTTCCAGGCTGCTTTCAGGATTTTCTCTCTGTTGCTAAGACCTGTAAATTTTACTATTAGGTGATGGGGTGTGGACCTATCCTTGTTCATTTTGAAGGGGGTTCTGTGCACCTCCTGGATTTTGATGCTTGTTCCCTTTGCTGTATTAGGGAAATTCTCTACAATATTTCTCTCCAATATACCTTCTGCTCCCCTCTCTCTTTCTCCTCTTTCTGGAATCCCAATTATTCTAATGTTGTTTTTTCTTATGGTGTCACTTATCTCTCAAATTCTCCCCTCATGGTCCAGTAGCTGTTTGTCCCTCTTTTGCTCAGCTTCATTATTCTCTGTCATTTGGTCTTCTATATCACTAATTCTTTCTTCTACCTCATTTATCCTAGCAGTGAGAGCCTCCATTCTTTTTATTGCACCTCATTAATAGCTTTTTTGATTTCAACTTGGTTAGATTTTAGTTCTTCTATTTCTCCAGAAAGGGCTTTTATCTCTCCAGAGAGTGTTTCTCTAATATCTTCCATGCCTTTTTTGAGCCCTGCTAGAACCTTGAGGATAGTCATTCTGAACTCTATATCTGACAAATATCCAATGTCTGTATTGATTAGGTCCCTAGCCTTCGGTACTGCCTCTTGTTTTTTTTGTTTATTTTTTTTTGTGGTGAGTTTTTCTGCCTTGTCATTTTGTCCATGTAAGAGTATATGAAGGAGCAAGTAAAATACTGAATGGGTGGCAAAGACCCCAGTATAATGCACTTTAATCAAATCAAGAGAGACCCCAAATCATGGGAGGGAGAAAGGGTATAAAAAGTTCAGAAAAAAAAAATTAAAAAAAGAAAACAAATAAAGAAAAAATATAAAGAAAAAATATATATATATTAGATAAACTAGTTAAAATGTTAAAAAAAGGAAAAGGGTAAAAGTTAAAAAAATTAGGAGAAGAAAAAAATAAATAAAATTTAAAAAAATTAAATTAACCACAAGACTCAGAAATCCTGAGGAGAAAGCCATGAGTTCCGTGCTTTGCTTTCTCCTCCACTGGCATTCTGGGGCTCTTCTTGGTAGGTGAACTTTGTCTTTGCTGGATTTCTTGTTGATCTTCTGGGTGAGGGGCCTGTTGTAGTGATTCTCAAGTTTCTTTGCCCCAGGCGGAATTGCTCCACCCTTACCAGGGACCGGGCTAAGTAATTTCGGGTTCGCTTTCAGGAGCTTTTGTCCCCTGAATGCTTTCCATAGAGTTCTGGAGGATGGGAATGGAAATGGCGGCCTCCCAGTCTCTGACCGGAGGAGCCAAGAGCTTGGGGCCCCACTCCTCAGTGCGCCCTCAGAGAAAAGAGCTCAATCACTCCCGTCTTCCTGGTCTCTGGCTGTGCTGCCAGCTCCCCCAGCCTGCGACCGGTTCAAGGTAACCCCGAGCTGAGAGCTCACTCCTAGGCTCTGTCTCTGTAGCTGGCTTCCCCAGTCTAATACCTGTGAGCTCTGAGACCCTCAGACACCCCCGATCCTTCTGTGACTCTGCGGGACCTAGGGCCACACTGGCCCTGCATGGACTTCCCCCAGGTTTAGCCTCTGGAGCTATGTCTGTCAGTGGAGCAGACTTTTAAAAGTCTTGATTTTGTGCTCCGTTGCTCCGCTGTTTGACGGGAGTCGGCCCCTCCCACCGCGGTCTATCTTCCCATCATTTTGGATTCACTTCTCTGCCAGTCCTACCTTTCAGAAAGTGGTCGATTTTCTGTTTCTGGAATTGCTGTTATTCTTCTCTTCAATCTCCCATTGGATTTGTAGGTGTTTGCAATGGTTTGATAAGCTATCTAGCTGATCTCCTGCTACCTGATGTAGTTTCAGCCTGCTACTTCTCCTCCATCTTGACTCCTCCTCTGCTTTTTATATTTTTTATATCTTTGTTGGGGCTCTCATTGAATTCATCCTCTTTTCTTTCAAGGCTGATGAGCATCTCTATGACTGTTATCTTGAAGTCTTTGTCATGTAGATTGCTTATTTCTGGTTCATTCAGTTTGATGTCTGATGTTTCCTCTCATTCTTTCATTTGGAGCATGTTCCTGTGTTTCCTCAATTTGTTTGAATTTCTGTGTTTGTTTCTGAAATTACATGGAACAGCTACTTCTAATATTAAAGGAATAGCCTTGTATAGGAATGTCTCCTGTGTAGACTATTCAAGTCTGGTGGTCTTGGCTGTTTTGCTGGATGTGCATTGGGTGCATGGTGGGTTTCCTGGGGCTCTCTGCCCTGGGACTGCCATGGTGGGGTAGCTGATGCTGAAGTAGACATAGGCCAGGGGGTCTTGGGGGCACTCTACACAAATGGTGTCTTTGTAGGATAGCTGAAATTAAAGTGGCACAAGCAGAAGTTCTCTGAACATTCCATGCAGCAGTTCATCCTGGTGGCACAGCTGGTAGTGAAGTGGCAAAGAAGCTTTTATTTCTTTTTTTAAAATTTATTTGACAGAGAAAGATCACTAGTAGGCAGAGAGGCAGGCAGAGAGAGAGAAGGGAAGCAGGCAGAGAGACTGATGTGGGGCTCGATCCCAGGACCCTGAGATCATGACCTGAGCTGAAGGCAGAGACTTAACCCACTGAGCTGCTCAGGTGCCCCGAAGAAGCTTTTTTTTTTTAAGATTTTACTTATTTGATAGACAGAGATTACAAGTAGTCAGAGAGGCAGGCAGGGAGAGAAAGGAGGAAGCAGGCTCCCTGCTGAGCAGAGAGCCCGAAGTAGGGCTCGATCCCAGAACTCTGGGATCATGACCTGAGCTGAAGGCAGAGGCTTTAACCCACTGAGCCACCCAGGCACCTCTGAAGAAGCTTTTCTTAAAAGAAATGTCATAGGGGTAAGTAAGGGGTAGAAGTGGGTGAACGTTTTTTTAGTTTAAATAAATTGAGTAAGTCAGGGTTCCTGGGTCGCTCAGTGGGTTAAAGCCTCTGCCTTCGGCTCAGGTCATGATCCCAGGGTCCTGAGATCGAGCCCCACATTGGGCTCTCTGCTCAGCAGGGAGCCTGCTTCCTCCTCTCTCTGACTGCCTCTCTGCCTACTTGTAATCTCTGTCTGTCAAATAAATAAATAAAATCTTAAAAAAAAAGAAAAGTCATATATATTATAACAAGGACAGGATGGTGTCAAACTAGAAACAGACTGAGGATCATGGTATACTGTAGTAAATCAAACAAAAAGCAAGTATTAATAAAACTACTTCAATAACACAAATATTCTATTACAACAATTAAAGTGAGTTCCATGGTTTATGAAAATTATGAGTACATGTTTTCATAAATAAAATGTTTATATTTTTATTTGCTTATGTATTTATGTAATACTTATGTATTATGTAAACATTTGTTTATTTACTGATGTATTAATTATTTTTATTTGACTATAGTTAACACAGTGTTACAGTACTTTCAGTTGTACAACATAATGTTTTAAGTTCTCTATATGTTATGCTATGCTCCCCACAAGTGTAGCTAATATTACCATACAACATTATAATACTATTGATTATTGCAATACTATTGACTGTATTTCCTAGGCTGTCTTTTTTTTTTTTTTTTTTTTTTTTTACAGCTCAAAGGCCTCACGTTTATTACCAAACCAACCCACTGGTGCAGAGCTATAGTAACAGAAAAATCTTTCGCTGATAAATGGTATCTATTGGCCAGGCAGAAAGGTGTTTACAGGGTGATGGAATAGAACACATGATCCTCAAGTAGCTTAATTAAATACGTGGTGCCAGTTAGGTGGGTCATCGCGTGATGTGGGACGCCTTAGAGACCCAGCTTGGTTCTCCTCCAGTGCCTCCTCTTGGAGTTGTACCTGATTTTATTACCAGTTTTCATCCGAATCCACTGGGGAATGGGATGATTCTGCTTTTGTTTCTTGGCCAGGAATCGCTTGATCCTGAAAGTCTTGTGAGAAGACATGGTCAATTAACAGCGCGCAGCCCACAGCAGGCTGTGTCTTTTATTCCTGTGACTTATTCATTCTATAACCAAAAGCCTGTATCTTCCACTTCCCTTCACTCTTTTTGCCATGTACCCACCTTTGTCCCTCTGGAAACCATGTTTGTTCTCTTGATTTTTGGTCTGATTCTGCTTTTTGTTTTTTTTTATTCATTTGTTTTGGATTTGTTTTGGTTTTTAGATACCACATATGAGTGAAATACTATGGTATTTGTCTTTCTTGGACTTATTCCACTTAGCATAATACACTGTAGGTTCATCCACATTGTTGCAAATGGCAAGCTCCCATAATTTTTTTATGGCTATGTAATATCCCTGTGTGTGTGTGTGTGTGTGTGTGTGTGTATAACTTCTTTGTTACACACTTGTCTATTGATGGACACTTAGGTTGCTTCCTTATCTTGGCTATTACTAATAATGCTACAGTCAACATAAGGGTGCACATATCTTTTCAAATTAGTGTGTTCATTTTCCTTGGTAAATAGCCCTTATTGTGTTCAAAAAATTATAAGCACTTTGTAATATTAATTATTTAATAGTTGTAAAAATTCTGTGCATTTGGTAGTTATTATATCCATTAAAAGCAAACAGAGCAATACACAGCTATATAACAAGGCCAGTTTAACAGGTCTACTAAGTAACAGAGCAAAGATTCTAACCTCTGGAGCATGGCAGAAATGTGGGACTTAAAATCTATTTTATGCAGCTTCATACTCAAGAACTCTATCTTCACTCTACTTAATTATCCATCTTGGAAGAAATTACTGAGATATTGTTTTAGCTTTTTTTTGAGATACTGACAATACCACATGTAAATTTAAGTTATATAATTTTATGTTATGATACATGCATACATTGTGAAATGATTATCACAATTAGATTAGTTAAGAGGTCCAGCATCTCAGATAATTACCATTTACTTTTGTGCAGAAAACTTTTTAAGATTTACTCTATGAATAACTTTGAAGTATATAGTAATGCAGTGTTAATTGTAGTCACCATGTTATACACTACATTCCCAGAGCTTACATCTTTTTAGTAGGAATATTTGTTTTCTTACCATTGAGTTGTATAATTTCCTTTTATATTTTGAATATTAATCCTGTATCAGATAAGTGGTTTGCATATTCTTCCCCATTCTGTATGTTGCCTTCAATTGTATTGATACTTTCCTTGGCTCTAAAGAACCTTTAGATTTTGATGTTATCCCATCTGCTGATGTTTGTTTTTCTTGCTTTTGTCATATCCAATAATTATTGCCAGGACAAATGTCAGGGAGTTTCTTCCCTTTGTTATTTTTACACTAGATTTAGTCTTGGGTATTACACTTATGTCTTCATTCTATTTACAGTCTCTTTTTGTAAGTTGTGTAATATATGGGTCCAATTTCATTTTTCTGCATCTGGTTACCCAGGTTTTTTAGCAATAGTTTTGAAAGAGAATATCTTTTCTCATTAATTATTCTTGGAACACTTGTCTAATATTTGTTTACTGTATCTGTGTGAATTTATTTCTGGTTTCTCATAATTTTATTGTATTATGTGTCTATTTTTATTGCACAATCAAGATTTTTTTCTTGTTTCTCAAGATTATTTTGGCTACATGTGGTCCTTTGTGATTTGATACAAATTTTAAGATTGTTATTTTTTCTGTTTCCATGAAAAATACCACAGGATATGACATTTTATCAATATTAATCAGAAGAGACCCTGTACAGCTAAGGAAATGTTGAAAAACAAAAACAAAACCAGCGGCATCACGTTGCCTGATTTCAAGCTTTGCTACAAAACTGTAATCACCAAGACAGCATGGCACTGGCATAAAAACAGACACATAGACCAGTGGAACAGAGTAGAGCACCCAAGATATGGACCCTCAGATCTATGGTCAAATAGACTTCGACAAAGCAGGAAATAATATACCGTGGGAAAAGACAGTCTCTTCAATAAATGGTGCTGGGAAAATTGGACAGCTATATGTAGAAGAATGAAATTCAACCATTCTCTTACACCATACACAAAGATAAACTCAAAATGGATAAAAGACCTCAACGTGAGACAGGAATCCATCAGAATCCTAGAGGAGAACTTAGGCAGTAACCTCTTCCATATCATCCACAGCAACTTCTTTCAAGACATGTCTCCAAAGGCAATGGAAACAAAAGTGAAGATGAACTTTTGGGACTTCATCAAGATCAAAAGCTTCTGCACAGAAAAGGAAACAGTCAAGAAAACAAAGAGGCAACCCACGGAATGGGAGAAGATATTTGCAAATGACAGTACAGACAAAAGGTTGATATCCAGGATCTATAATGAACTCCACAAACTCAACACACACAAAACAGACAATCATATCAAAAAATAGGCAGATGATATGGACAGACATTTCTCCAATGAAGACATACAAATGGCTATCAGACACATGAAAAAATGTTCATCATCACTAACCATCAGGGAGATTCAAATTAAAACCACATTAAGATACTACCTTACACCAGTTAGAATGGCCAAAATTAACAAGACAGGAAACAACGTGTGCTGGAGAGGATGTGGAGAAAGGGGAAGCCTCTTACACTGTTGGTGGGAATGCAAGTTGGTGCAGCCAATTTGAACAGTGTGGAGATTCCTTAAGAAATTAAAAATAGAGGTTCCCTCTGACCCTGCAATTGTACTAGGTATTTTCCCCAAAGATACAGATGTAGTGAAAGGAAGGGCCATCTGTACCCCAATGTTCATAACAGCAATGGCCATGGTCGCCAAACTGTGGAAAGAACCAAGATGCCCTTCAATGGAGGAATGGATAAGGAAGATATGGTCCATATACACTATGGAGTATTATGCCTCCATCAGAAAGGATGAATGCCCAACTTTTATAGCAACATGGATGGTATTGGAAGAGATTGTACTGAGTGAAATAAGTCAAGCAGAGAGTCAATTATCATATGGTTTCACTTATTTGTGGAGCATAAGAAATAACAGGGAGGACATGGGAGATGGAGTGGAGAAGGGAGTTGAGAGAAATTGTAGGGGGAGATGAACCATGAGAGACTATGGACTCTGAAAAACGATCTGAGGGTTTTGAAGTGGTGGGGGTGGGAGGTTGGTGGGTATTATGGAGGGCATGTATTGCATGGAGCATTGGGTGTGGTGCATAAAAAATGAATTCCGTTACACTGAAAAGAAATTAAATTAAATAATAAAAAATTAAATTTTTTTTCTGATCCATAAACATAGCTTTCATTTATTTGTGCCTCCCAATTTTTTTGAGGGTTATTAATACAAAAGGACATTTTATGTCATTTTTTTTTTTTGCATCTATTGAGGTGATCCCATGTTGGATATATAAATGTTTATAATTGTTACACTTCTTCATGGATTGTCCCCTTTATGACTATACATGCCCACCTTTTTCTCTTTTTACAGTCTTGTTTTAAAGTCTAGTTTGTCTGATATAAGTATTGGTAATCTGTCTTTCTTTTAACATCCATTTGCATGATAAGTGTTTCTCCATCCTCTCACTTTTGGTCTGTGCTTGTCTTTGGATCTAAAATGAGACTGTTGTAGGCTGCATATACATGGGGCTTGTTTTTTTTTTATTCCATTCTGATACCCTATGTCTTTTGATTGAAGCATTTCTTTCATTTACATTCCATATAATTATTGATAGATATTGCCATTTTATTATTCTTTTGTCATTTCTGGAGATTTTCGCCGATCCTTTCTTATCTTTGTCTCTTTTGGTCTCTCCTTGCAACTCAAAGTTTCCCTTCTAATATTTTTTACAGGGTTGGTTTAGTGGTCATGATCTTCCATAGTTTTGTTTGTCTGGGAAGCTCTTTATCTCTCCTTCTATTCTGAATGAGAGCGTTCCTGGATAGAATATTCTTGGCGGCAGATTTTTCCCTTTCAACACTTTGAATATATCATGCTATTGCCTTCTGGCTTGCAACACTTCTGTCTAAAAATCTCCAGCTAGTCTTACGAATTTTCTTTTATAAGTTAAGGACTTATTTTTTCTTGTTGCTTAAGACTTTTTCTTTATCACTATATTTTGCAAATTTAATTACAATATGTCTTGGTGTTGGCCTGGTTTTATATATTTTGATGAGTGTTCTCTGTACCTCCTGGATCTGTATGTCAGTGTCCTTCTCCAGATTAGGGAAGTGCTCAGCTATTATTTATTCAAATAAATTTTCTGCCTTTTTTTTTCTTCTTCTTCTTCTGGGATTTCTGTAATACAAATGTTAACACATTTAATGGAGTCACTGAGTTCCCTGTCTATTCTTATTTTGCTAATTATTTTTTCTCTATTTTGTTCAGTTTGATTATTTTCCTTTACTCTCTCTTCCAGGTCATTAATTTATTTCTCTACTTCTTCCAGCCTAATGTTCATTCATCAAGTGTGTTTCTCATTTCTTTTTTTTTTTTTTACTATTATCAGTAGTGCAAACTGCTTTGTTTCTTTTTTTTTAATAAATTTTTTTATTTTTTATAAACATATATTTTTATCCCCAGGCATACAGGTCTGTGAATCGCCAGGTTTACACACTTCACAGCACTCACCAAAACACATACCCTCCCCAATGTCCATAACCCCACCTTTTGTTTTGTTTTTAAGTCTCATTTCCTATATCTAGCCCTTCATTTATGCCATGTTATTCATTACTTCTGTGTTAAGGTTCTCCCTCGTGTCTTCTGCTCTTTTCTCAAGTCCAGTGAGTATTCTTATGATCATTACTTTAAATTCTCTATTAAGCATATTGCTTATATACTTTCTACTTAGATCTCTGGCTGTGGCCTTGTATTGTTCTTTCATTTGGGATAAATTTCTGTGTTCTCGTTTTTCTAAGCCTTGGTGCATTTTTCTGTTTGTCACTTATATCTCTGGTTCTTGATAGTAATGGCCTTATGAAGGAGAGGCTCTACAGTGTCCTGTTGTATAATGTCCCATTCCCCAGGGCCTGACACTTCTGGGAGTATCACCAATGTGTGTTTCATGTGCTCTACTCTTTTGTTCTGGCTGCCTTATCTTTCAGGCCAGTTGTCTGTAACAGGCTCTGTCTATTGTGAGCAGTGTTTGGTCCCTGGACTGAGTGTGACATGTTTTAACTGGGTGTGCTCAGGTCTGCTTGTGAAATGAGACCTATCAGCACTGCTGTGGGAACTGAGGCTCTACATTACTCCTGTCTTGGGAGATGTGGTGTGAGCAGGTGGTATTCTGGGATAGGAAGCCTGCTTCACTGGGACTGAGGCAAGCATTAAAAAGAGGGTCAGTTCCACCAGAGCATGGGGTGCAGGGCTTGGTGTAAACAAGTTAGGTAGCAAGTATTGGTGCTGTGCTGTTCCTGTAGGTGATCTTGTGTTGATGCTATGGGTTGGGGGGAAATTGTCAGTTTCTTTGTTCCATGAATGTTATCTCTCTGAAGTGTGTTCCCAGAAGAGTGAATAACCTTGCTACTGTGTGCTCCAGTTGCTCTTCAGATAACTATTTTCATGCTTTGTGTTCACAGGTTGCCTTTCTCTCCAAGAACAACACAATTGCCTGTGGGCTTTATCACACCCAAGCCCACTGACCTTTAAAACTCCAGGTTTAAGCCCCCTGTTTGCAAGAACTCACAAAATTCAGCTCTTCTGACTTTCCAAGCCAGTTGCTATAGTGATTTGTTTTCCCCATGTCCTCCTCGGTATGCTTGTCTGTCTCTCACCCTTCTACACAACCATGGCTCCCTCCCCACCACAATAGAATGATCTGTTCTTCTCCCAAACTGAGTCTTCACAATTACTACCTTCTTCAATGTGGTCTTTTCTCTATTTTTATTTATGTAGTTTCTTGTGTCACTCTTCAGGTCAATTTCTGGGGTATTTTCAATGATTTGGTAGTTATCTAGTTGTGTTCATGGAGTGAGGTGAGCCTAGGGTCCTCCTACTCCACTGCCATCTTTCAACCTTTCCACTTAGACCCTGTTTTTTATCTTGCCTTTTATTTATTTTTATTTTATTATGTTCATCACCATACAGTACATTGTTAGTTTTTGATGTAGTGTTTCATGATGCATTGCTTGCATATAACACCCAGTGCTCCATGCAATACATGCCCTCCTTAATAACCATCACTGGGCTAACTCATCCACCCACCGCCTCCCTGCAAAAACCTTCAGTTTGTTATCCGGGTCTGGAGTCTCTCATGGTTCCTTGCCCTCTCTGATTTCCTCCCTTCATTTTTCCGTTCCTTCTCCTAACATTCTCCATGCTATTCCTTATGTTTCACATATAAGTGAAACCATATGATAATTGTCTTTCTCTATTTGACTTATTTCATGTAGCACAATCCCCTCCAGTCCCATCCATGTCAATGCAAATGATGGGTATTCATCCTTTCTGATGGCTGAGTAATATTCCATTGTATATATGGGCCACATCTTCTTTATCCACTCATCTATTGAAGGGCATCTTGGCTCCTTCCAGTTTGGCTATTGTGGACACTGCTGCTATAAACATTGCAGTGAATGTGGCCCTTCTTTTCACTACATCTGTATCTTTGGGGTAAATAAATGAATCTTATATTTTCAAAAGTTAATGATTAGCTAATGTCTGAGATTACTTTACTTTTCTAAATAAAAAACTGATATTTGAATAGAAGAAAGGATAGTTTTTTTAAAGATAGCAATACAATTTTTTTATTACACACCTCCTTATCATACCAAACTTGACTGGATCTAACTCTTTAGATCTGTGTTTTGTGGGTGACAGAGGGGGAAGAAAACCCTTGTTCTTGCCCTTACTGAAGTGGCCATTTTTGTTCAGAGTTCCAGATATCATCCCTAAATTTGAAAATCTACTAAATCTACTTAAGAAAGAAGTGGCACATTTTAAGTGTAAGAACAAACTGCCTAATCTAAGTAGTATTCACAAGGGCCCTTCAGGAATAACAACTGATGATAACAGTTCATAAAATCTTACTAAGACAAGTAAAAGAAAAAGAACCAGTTCAGCATGTCACATAAATGTAAGCTCTGATAATTTGGAATACAATTTTAAAAGATTATCTTTTTAATTTTTTTTAAATTATGTTCAGTTAGTCACCGTATCATTAGTTTTTGATGTAGTGTTCAATGATTCATTAGTTACGTATAACACCCAGTGCTCTTCACAGCACATGACTTCCTCAATACCCATTAAGTAGCAAATGTCAAAATGTTTAAATAATGAGAGTCATCCTGAATTATACTAAGCATTATCATTGATAGTTACTTCTCTATTGGCCAAAAAGGAGAGGAAAAAATAAAATAGGGTAGGTTGAAATCTTGACAAATAAGCCATAATAATTATTTAAATTATCAATATCAATATACCACTAAGATTTTATATTTTCAATGCCAGCTTTACTAAAACAAGAAATGTTAGAGACTACTTAATTGAAGATGAAAATCAATAGATTGCTCTTTCTGAAATCAACAAATGGTTAATTTAACAGGCATTCACAGTCTCCAAAGAATTAAATGAAAATAATCCATATGTTTGCTCTTAGTTTATCATTTTGATGCTGACAAATGTATGTAAAACTTCTCTAGGGAAAGCATAACACTAGAGATTTTCTTCAGTTTTTCATTTTAACCATGGATGGTATTACACAGACCTTTGCAAGGTCATCACAGACATATGTTTTTTTTAATACTTTGTCTGTTATCTTTATGCTAGAGATGACTTGCAGGCCCAGTTTCAAGGACAGTAGTGTCAGGGTGAAGCAGAGAGATGAACCTGGGGGCAGCTGTCCAAGAAACCTTCCTGAATTTCCACACCAACGAATAGAATCTGTATCATAGGTCTTCAAAACCAGTTTCATTTTCCTACCACTACAGTTCATTATCTTACAGATAATATGAAAAGGCTCTTCTATAATTACAGTATCTGGGATTTTTTCCAAAGACAGCTTCATGTTTCCATAAACTGGAGCTTTTCTTTCAAGCTGGATTGTCTGTAGCATTGCCATTTCACCTAGATTTCTCTTCCATATTATATCCAATTTTCCCATTTCTGTTAGTCCCTTAATGATATCAGCTTTCTCTGAAAATTCCTGTTTAAGCTTAAGGTAGTACAAATACTGGCGTTCTTCCATTGACTGTAAAAATGTTCTTGTTCCAAAGGTACACTCATCTTCACCAGCCTGATTGATGGTATTTAATTCTTCCCCAGTGTACATTTCAGGTGGATTTAATGAAACTTTTTGTATAAAGACAGTTGAAGATGAAATATTCTGAATTTGGACTTCAAGAAATAAGTCACTCTTCTCTGAATTATAAAACTTAGTTTTAACTTCCAATGGTGGGAGGAAAGGAAATAAGCACAGTTTACTAAAAAACATCTTTCCTCTACACGTTTTGCATAGAAACTGAACCTGCAGGTATGACTCTTCCAATGTCTTTACTTTGTCATGAATGACATCATCAATACAACAATTGGATGTATGTTCTGTTATGGTAGCCATGACGACCAAAAGATGTAAAGGCTGAATGCTTGACTGAAAATCAGTATTTTCAATATGATTTTTGCAACTTAATTGCAATCATTGGGAAGTCCCACATAAATGGAATTTTTCCTCTCAAAATGTAGTTCTATGAATTTATGATAAAAACAACATTTCTCCCAAACATTGACATTTCTCTAACCAGTCATGGGCTGGTTAGAGAAATTACCAGGTAAGTTGCTATATTCACATGTAACTGGAAAGTTAGTGAATGAAATATGCTTAATAGATAGCAGCACTTTGAGTGTCATAAAAATCTGTCTGGGTGGACCCTTCCATTTTGACCACAATTTTGCCCTGTTGTTTTAATAAAGCACTAGAGTTAGTTTGAGACAGGTATGGTGAGATGACAGACATGGAGATAGATAACTAATTTTGAATGAAGAGTTTTTTTACTCACAGCCCCCAAGAAAAGGTGGCATGATGTGCCATACAGGGCTACATAAGGATGCACTAGGGTTGGTCAGAAGGCAAGAGTAAGAGAAACACATGGGTACAAATCTTTATTGGGATTACTGTGAAAAGACAAAGCAGAATAAAGTAAGCTGACTAAAGTTGGTTAATTTGAATAATGTCAGCAGGCTGTGGGGACTTTCCCTAATTGCCTGGTACCTGTTCCTGAGGTGGTATTAGGGCAAGGGGATAGTGGGTCAAACTGAGAGCTCCATTAAGGAGGAAGTTGGATGGTATGGGCTCTAGGCTGGTTGGTTGTTGTGTGAGAGGCATTCTCACAGAGGAGTCATATGTTATCTAGAGGAATTAGCTTGTCCTGGGAGGCGCAGTCTCTCCCAGGACAGCAAAGCCTCAAGATGTCAAAACACCATAAAAATGTGTGAGTAATATACTCACTGTATGTAGTCCCTGGGGGAAAACGGTACAGATAGGCTCAGAACAAATGAAGGACACTGCACAGAGGAAAGGACCTGGTTTCCAAACAACTCCTATTTAAGTCAAGTTTCAACATGAAAAGTAGAACTAGTAGCAATATAGATGATGATCAATAGAGATAGAAATAGATATATAGATGATGATAGATGGTAGATAGATAGATATTTATAAGGATTTGGTTTACATAATGATGGGGGCTAACAATTCTTGTAATGTCTTCTCTGTATCTGATGCAAATGTTTGAAACCTGCAGGACAGGCAGAAAGGGAAGATCATGGGAAGTTTGGAATCTCATGAACACAAACTTGAAGCCAACAGAATAGACTGAAACCTATGTCCATTTTTAATGCCTCTGAGTTTGGTGGTAATAGTATACTGTAGAAGCCAGACCTCCTTGTCCTGGAGTTATACACACATAACTACCTCAGCTGCTGCTTCATCCTGAATTAAGTCAACAGAGAAGCAATAATGTGTTTATGTTACAACATGCCTGCTGCCTTCATTCCACCTCCAAAATCTTGGTAGAATCTTCCTCGTATACCATGCTAACCGGAAATATACAACACGTGGAATTCTGAGAAATGTTCAGCCTAGTAAAGCTGACATATTATAAAATCTATCAATAGCTCCATCCCTGCCACCATTGCCATTTTGCTCATGAGTCCATTGGAAATGTGAAGCATGACTGGTAAAGGAGCCTAAGTTATCTAAAGAAGAGGGCAACTTAACCACCTGAGTAGTAAAATCCTTCTTTGCTAAAGTTACCCTTCAATAGGCATTCACATGAGCTAATATTTTCATATTATGAAGTTAATAATATGAACTAATATCTTCATATTCTGTGCTGATATGGAGAGTTGCATCCACATTTCTTATCCCCAGACCTCCTCATCTCTGATTTTCCAGTTGTGTTTCTTCCAAGTTCCAGACTATCCTGTCAAACCACTGACCACAATTTACCAACTGCTATAGACTACTACCTCTGACCATTTCTCCTTTTAAATAAAGTGAACAGCAGATGTACTGCTCACAGTTTTGTACATTGGGAGGATTTTTAGTGACTGTTGTCCATTTCACTGAGGTAGAAGGAGGCTGAATTTTTGTGAGATTTCCTGTTCTTCTCTGGTACATGTTTCTTAGCAAAGTGTCTATTGTAGGTATTACTTTCTGTTATAAGGTCCAATCAGCACAATACTATCAACTTAATGGACCAGCATGATGTCTTTTGGAAGAGAAAGATAGTCAAGGTCCCTGACTAAATTATGACATAGGTATGGAGATTTGATATATTCTTGAGTTAAGACAGTGAATTATATTGCTGGATTTACCAGCTCAAAGTAACTACTTCTGGTGGTCTTTACTAACAACTACAGGTCACCCTTGAACAACACAGGTTTGAATGGTATGTGTTCACTTATTTATGGATTAAAAAAAAAACCAACAAATGCAATACAGTACTGTAAATGTATTTTTCTTTCTTGTTATAATCTTAATGACATTTTCTTTTATTTAGCTTATTTTACTGTAAGAATACAGTATATAATACATATACAAAATATGTGTTAATCAGCTCCTTATGTTATCTGTAAGTTTTCTGGTAAACACACTATTAGAAGTTATGTTTTGGGGAATTCAAATGTTACATGAACAATTTTAACTGCATAGGGGTTCAGGGCCCCAAACATTGCATTGTTCAAGGGTCAAATGTTTAGAGGGAAAAAAGTATTTTCCAGATTATTAATGCCATACTAAGTTTGGGGGATGTGTTAATTTGTTCAAATAATAACACTACATTTAGAATAGGAGCTGCACTTGGAGTCATCACCTGATTGAACTTACAAGATCTACTGTTATCCAAGACTCATCTGCCTTCTGTACCAGCTAAGTAGGCAAGCGGAATGGGAATGTGATAAGAACCACTAATTTGTCATGTTTCAAGTCTTTGACAGTACACTACAGTTGGCAATCCATCTAGGAATGTTGTATTTTTTTAGTTGACTACTTGTAGGTAGACACAGTAATAGGGCCTTCTACTTAGACTATCTTCCTATAATCTCCCTTGCTACGTAGGTCAGGAAATCATTATGGGGTGATGTCCATAGCTGAGTGTGTTTATTCCAATTATGCATTCTGGATCTGGGGGAAATAACCACAGGGTGAGTTTTGTGGATCCACTAAGCCACAGGGAGATTGATCTGTGCCCAATATCTAGTGATGACTTGACCTCCATAAGTCACTACTCTATGTGCTGTAGACTCACATTAAAATCTCCAAGAATTAGTTCAGAGCCAGTGTTCAGTAACCCCCTAAAAGTCTAATTAATTTTCTGTTCTCACTGCATAAACCCCTGATTAATGATCACATATCCCTTTGGGGAAGGTAGGCAGAAAGAGTAACAGTAAAATTATTTACAATGTAATAGAGGTTTTCCTCAATGGAACATGCCCTCCCATTCTTTCAAAGGGGATTTGCATCTATAAACTGGTTCCATTCTGCACATTTATCAAGGTATTATATCTCATTTGATGATTTTGTTCACTAAACCTAGATCACTCCTGCTCAGACAGATCAAATAAGAATTTCATAAGCTACCCATCTATTTCAGATTCTAGGACCCCATAATCACAATTACACAATGCTGTAGGTCTCTGTAAGTTAGGCTACTCTGATTATTGATTTGACAGTGCTGTCAATTACACTAACCAGGCTTACCTTGTCTTTGGCAATTAAGCACTACAGCTTGGCCCCAGCTATCTAGGAATCTCATCATCCCTATCCAGATTAGGGATCCCTGTTTGATGGTGACAGTTTCCAGCGTAACATCTGACCTACAGGAAATAGTAACTAGAGAGCTGACGCTCCCCTCACAAATTTATTTCATACAATCATGGTGAAAGGTGTGTACTTTGGACACTTCTGAAGTGGGCAAGCATGTCTCGTATGATAAATCCACTCTAACATCCAAACCTCCCTAATGCTTTGGATTCTTTCCTCTTTGGTATACAAAGGCAGTTCTGGCATTTCAACTTTATTTGATACAACTTTATATTACCATCACTACCATCATGATTCCACACACTTAAGACTCATTCTCACACATACTCCTCAAATAATTTTCTGGATAAATTGAAAATATAATGCCATTCCTTTAGTGTATATCACACATCTTCACAGGTCACACTTTGTACTTCATCTATTGGGGCCTACTGAGGCTTGAATCTAATACAGGTCTAGAACCAAAGAAGAAGTGGTGGGAGTAGGTCCTGAGGAGAATTAGCAGTCCCTTCCAAGGCCCCTACTTAAGCGGAGGTCATTACCACTTTTTCAGGTAAAGGGGAAATAACACAGGCAGGCAGGGATAGATGTGCTGTTTTTGTTACAGTAAGCAGTTATACAGACATGAACAGGAGGGGAGAGAGGAGGGTAACAGATGAACAATTGCCAAGGACCACCTGGTTTCCACCCAGAGACTATCCCATCTCCTTTAGACCAACCACTTTTGCACTTAACACAGGCTGATAAATAGAAGATAAGGGCCACAGGGACTTTTCCAACTTTGGAACATGGGCATGTAGCTTGCTCACTAGTAACCTATTAGGCTGTTATAGTATTTTGCATTGTGGTTTGCCCACCCCCCACAACCCCGGTGGGTTGTACTTAGGTGGTCATGGGAAAATGACTAACACAAACTCTCATAAACGTTGGTGGGGAGGAAACCAAGGAGAATATGAGCATGGAGCAAAAATATCAAGATGAAAGGGAGATCAAATAAACTCCCTTGAAAAACACAATGAGAAACTCAGTGTTATCACCCATCATTGGGTCAGCCTACTCCTCTGTCTGTGGAATGTACTGTTGCTTTTTGTTCAATGAAAACATTTGCTCCTTTACCCCCCCATAGAGTCTCTCCACTTAATTCTTTCCTTTGAGAAGACAAAGACTGAAGAGTTCCACAACCCACCACTGGGTAACACTTCTACCAGTAAAAAGGGCTCAGCAGAATTGAGGGACTGAGGTCATTAACATCGCCACCTTCATTGAGATCTGTGCAGAAGTCTCTGTTCTAAATCTCAAGATTCCATTCCTTTCCAATTAATTCCCTAATTTTAACAGAAGAGAACCTATGAACCAATTTGTATTGTAATTCAGCCATTCACACAATGACACCCTGAGTTTCATTTTCAGAAATCATAACCTTGCATCTACAAAAGAAAAAGGTTTCCTTCAGGGAAGACACAGAATTTTTCAGGTCACTTTTGTAGATTAGATTAGATTAGAATTGAAGCTCTCAGCTTTCTCTTTCCTCACTTTCGCCAGTGCGGTTAGGAGCAACCAGCAACCAGCCAGCTTCATATACTATTCATTGTGACTAGAATATTTCAATGTAGTGAATACTTAGTCACTTAAAGCCATGCCTTCTAGGGGCGCCTGGATGGCTCAGTGGGTTAAGCCGCTGCCTTTGGCTCAGGTCATGATCTCAGGGTCCTGGGATCGAGTCCCGCATCGGGCTCTCTGCTCGGCGGGGAGCCTGCTTCCCTCTCTCTCTCTCTCTCTCTCTCTCTGGCTGCCTCTCCATCTACTTGTGATTTCTCTCTGTCAAATTAATAAATAAAATCTTAAAAAAAAACCTCTTAAAGCCATGCCTTCTATAGCTGTCTGATAACAGGTATCTAAAGTTGACAATTTGATGAACTCTTTACCATTGCTTGACATGGATTTCCAATGTGTTCTTTATCACTGAAAATAGAGGAATTAGTGCTTTTAAAACAGATTAGAGAAACAATTCCAGAAAACCTAACACTGGTTAAAAGATAGTGTCTTTAAGATTCTGTCCCTTTAGTTTAGCTTTCTCATACTATCTACTTTACCAACCACATTCATAACAAGTAGGGAATATATCTACCAGAGGTACACATTAAGTAGTATATAAATATTCATATAAATGGAACCATTGTGTAGTGTGAGTTTTCACATACCTAAGGATACATATGCAGAGAAGTATATAAGCTAGTGTAAAATTTTTTTAACAAAATGGTAATGAATCATTCTCACAATTTATGTATATATTAGTATGTACAGACTCATGTGAGCATAGAGAAAATTTTGGAAATATCCATCTAGGAAGAGAGTAGAGTAGGGATATAATCATAGCGAGGGAAGTTACAAATAAAATAAAGAGGAAAAACCCATCAAGAATAGAAAAAATAGGGGCGCCTGGGTGGTTCAGTAGGTTAAGCCTCTGCCTTCAGCTCAGGTCATGATCTCAGGGTCCTGGGATCAAGCCCTGCATCCGGCTCTCTGCTCAGTGGCGAGCCTGCTTCCCCTTCTCTCTCTGCCTGCTGCTCTGCCTACTTGTGATCTCTCTTTCTATCAAATAAATAACGTCTTTAAAAAAAAAGAATAGAAAAAATAATTTATCATTAATATATACATAACAAGACATTTTACTGAAAAAGCACTAATATGGCTCTGGTAGTCATCACAGGGAAGGAATCTTAGGTAATTATTATATTTGTATCCATATAATGTTCCCTATTATCTAAATTTTTCAAGTTTTTACCTAAATTCCCATTAATAAACATATATTGTAATATTAGTTTTGGGTCTAGAATTAAGGAACTCATCACCTACATCCAACACATAGTGTTCATCACAAGTGCTCTCCTTAATACCCTTGTGGGTATCAACTTGTTCTGCCACCCACCTCCCTTCCAGCAACACTGTTTGCTCTCTATACTTAAGAGCCTGTTTCCTGGCTTGCCTCTCTTTCCCCCACTAAGTTCATCTGTTTTATTTCTTAAATTCTACATATGAATGAAACCATATGGTATTTGTCTTTCTCTAACTGACATGTTTCACTTAGTGTAATACTCTCTAGTTCCATCCACACCCTTGCAAATGACAAGATTTCATTCTTTCTTTTTGATGGCTGGGTTACATTCTATCTATCTATATCTATCTATCTTTCTATCTATATCTAGATAGGTAGATATAGATAACATATATATTATACATAATATATAATAAAATATAATGTTATATATATATACACACACACACACATCTCATATATACGCATTCCATACATACACACACAAGCACGCATACCACATCTTCTTTATCTATTCATCAGTTGATGGACATTTGGGCTCTGTTCATAATTTGGCTGTTGTTGATAATGCTGACATAAATGTTGTGGTGCATGTATCTCATTGAATCAGTATTTTTGTATCTTTTGGGTAAATACAGACTAATGCTATTGCTGGATCATAGTGTTCCCTTTTTAACTTTTTGGGGAGCTTCCATACTGTTTTCCATACTGTTCCATACTGTTTTCCATGTTAGCTGCCCAAGTTTGCATACCCACCAACAGTATAAGAGGTTTCACCTTTCTCCACATCCTCACCAACACCAACACCTTGTTGTTTCCTGTGTTGTTAATGTTAGCCATTCTGACAGATGTGAGGTGGTATCTCATTGTGGTTTTGATTTGTAGTTCTCTGATGATTAGTGATGCTGAGCAGCTTTTCCTGGTCAGTTAGCCATGTGTATGACTTCTTTAGAAACATGTCTATTCATTTCTTCTACCCATTTTTAACTGGATTATTTGTTTTTGCATGTTCAGCTTGAAAAATTCTTTATAGACTTTGGATACTAACCCCTTATCAGATATGTCATTTGCAAATATCTCCTTCCATTCCTTAGATTGCCTTTTAGTTTTGTTGATTGTTTCCTTTGCCATGCAGAAGTTTTTTTCTTGATGGAGTCTCAACAGTTCATTTTTGCTTTTGTTTCCCTTGACTCAGGAGATTTATCTAGTGAGAAGTTGCTACAGCTGAGGGCAAAAAGGTTGCTGTCTGTGTTATCCTCTAGGATTATGGTAGTTTTCTGTATCCCATTTAGGTCTTTCATCCATTTTGAATTTATTTTTGTGTATGGTGTAAGAAATTGGTCCACTTTCATTCTTTTGCATGTTGCTATCCAGTTTTTCCAACACCTTTTGTTGAAGAGACTCTCTATTTTCCATTGGATAATACTTCCTGCTTTGCTGCAGATTAGTTGATCATATAGTTGTGGGTCCACTTCTGTTTTTTCTATTCTGTTCCATTGGTCTATATATCTGTTTTTGTGTACTATCATGTTGTCTTGATCAGTGCAGTTTTGTAGTATAACTTGAAGCCCCGAATTGTGATGCCTGCTTGCTTTTCTTTTGCAAGATTGCTTTGGCTATTTGGGGTCTTTTGTGGTTCCATATACATTTTAGGACTATTTGTTGTAGCTCTTAAAAAACAGTAGCTGATGGTATTTTGATAGGGATTGCATTAAATGTGTAGATTGCTTTGGGTAGTGCAAATATTTTAACAATATTTGTTGTTCCAGTCCTTGAGCTTGGAACATTTTTTCCTTTGTGTCATCTTCAATATCTTTCATCAGTATTTTATAGTTTTCAGAGTGCAGGTCTTTTATCTGTTTGATTAGGTTTATTCCCAGGTATTTTGTGGGTTTTGGTGCAATTGTAAGTCAGATTGATTCTATAATTTCTCCTTCTGCTGCATTATTATTGGTATATAGAAGTGCAACTGATTTCTATATGTTGATTTTGTATCCTGCATCTTTACTGAATTAGTCTGTCTGATCTAGTAATGTTTTGGTACATCCTGAGTCTCTTGGGTTTCCTATTTAGATATTCATGTCATCCACAAACAGTGAAAGTTTGACTTCTTTGCTGATTTAGATGCCTTTTATTTCTTTTTGTTGTCCAATTGCTTAGGCCAGGACTTTCAGTAATACATTAAAGGACAGTGGAGGGAATGGATATCCCTGTCTTGTTCTAATGGAACAATTTAAAACACAATAGAAATTAAAGTGTAGAAGGGAAAAGGAAGTGGTCAGGCACAAGGTCGGGTGTCTAGGTAAACAAGAGCTTTCTAAAAAGGGTAATTTCATGAATGGGGTAGCCTGGCTTTTTATCTAGTTGTATAGCTGGCAATGTGTTTATTCAACATGAATGCTTTGAAGGGGCTGCTTCAGAAATCAAAAGCTTGATATCAGTCACTTACATTATAAACAAAAAAGCTCATTGGCAAGTTCGTACACTGCAATCCTCCCTGTGATGCTGAGGTCTGAGTTAATGGTGAGAACATTATCAGTTTGGATAGTAGACATGTTAAAATTCAGGGGTATGGCAAATTTTAAACAAGAAAGTACATATATAATTAGGTTATGATAACAAATCCTATAATAATTAAAAAGACAATAGTCTCAAATACATTCTGTAGCCATTGTCCCAAACTTGTAGGTTCCAATCATGACACTAGGTCAGTGATCTTAAAGGGCTGTGTAAATCTACTTAAAGATTTGGGTAACATTGTGGAATATTTTAACGAATTGGGCTCTCTAGTGTAAATAGGTTTGAACTTGTCCTGAGAAAGAAAATCCTGAGACTTTTGCACAAGGGACAGAGTTTTATGTAGTCCTTGCACATGTTAGATTAAGATAGCTGATCATTGTTAACTAACCACAATTACCCAAGTTTGGGTGGCTAGGGTCATTGTACCAGTGCTCAATGCAGTAAATCCTGATAAAACTGAAATGCCCAGGACTAAGGGAATCAAAATGGCTCTTTTGGGTTGGGTCAGTGTTAGCCAGCCACAGTGGCAAATGCAGAACATTTGAGGTCAAGGGAGACAATTGCACATTGCAATAGATTACCTTGGAGAATCCAATCAGAGGGCTAGGGGAGAAAAAAAATGCATGATGTGAAAGCCCTGCAATGTAGGCCTGCAATAAGATATAAATGCAGAGGTTCTCATGTAAAGCATTCATCAGAACCTCCAGCAAGAAGACCAGGAATCTGTACACATTTATTAGAAAATCCTGCTATACCAGACCTGGTGATGTGGTTAAAATGGTCTGCAGGCCAAGAGCTGTTTGTGCCTCCAAAATGAGTCCTTGAGGAGCTATTGGGGCAAAAAAAAAAATTCATGGAGCATCTAAATAACGAAAAACTGGGGACAAAGACATTGTTGCTAATTTGTATTGGTTCAAATTGAAAATATGAGCAATTAAACATTTAAGGTGGAGTACAGGTGATTAGAAAGCAAGTGACTAATCCAGAAATTTCTGATTCCCAGTGTGTGGGTAGATCTCCAGCCCACTGGATAAAAATATTGACGGTTTGTGAAGTGTCTTGCCGGGGTTGTAGAAGGAAAAGAGAAGTGAAATGTGTTGTAAGAAGTTATAATATTGATGGGAAGAATCATGATGGAATAAGTCATAATAGTGTCAAAGGAAACTGTGCCAATGGCTTGAAGTGGCCAGAAGTATTGGTCAGGAATTCCAATGTAAGCACATAGAAGTTGAAGGTGAAAGGGAGTGGGTGAGGGCAAACAGACTAAGTGAGTAATATTTGTAGGCAAGGTAGCTGCGTGGTTCTGAATGAATATTTTGGATGCAACAATGGGTAAATATGATACAGTCCTTCCCTGCAGTCTGACAAAGGACATAATCACAATCAGACAAGCCACTTAGAATAAGGCATGCATCAGACAAATTTAGAAAAGTAGTATTCTACTTGCAATCAAAGGACATAGTGTGACTGAATGGATTAAAAAAACAATATAACCCACCTATATGCTGCCTATGGAAGACTCCACTCAGAACTAAAGACACACAGAGACTGAAAGTGAAGGAATGGAAAAAGACATTGCATGCAAATGGATGTGGAAAAAAAGCTAAGGTAGCAATACTTATATAAGAAAAATTGTAAAACAAAGATAGTAACAAGAAAGAAAGAGAGTCATTACATAATGATAAAGGGATCAATCCAAAAAGAGGCTATAACAATTGCAAATATCTATGCATCTAACATAAGACCACAATATTTTCAAGTGTACATAGAATATTCTCCAGGATATATCTCATGTTAGGCCACAAAACAAATCTTAATGAGGTTATGAAGACTGAAAGCACATCAAGCACCTTTTCCAAACAAAAATGCTATGAAATAAGAAATCAATTGCAAGAAAAATATGGAAAAAGAAAAAAAAACACACTTGAGAGCTAAATAACATGCTACTCAACAATAATGTATCAATGAAGAAACCGAAAAAGAAATAAAAACAATTCATGGGACAAATGACAACAAAAACACAATAGTTCAAAATCTTTGGGATACAACAAAAACAGTTCTGAGAGGGAAAATTATAGCAATAGAGACCTACCTTAAGAAACAGGAACAATCTCAAATAAATAATCTAGGAGCACCTGGGTAGCTCTGCTGGTTAAACATCTAACTTTTGTTTTTGGCTCAGGTCATGATTTTAGTGTTGTGAGATTGGGCCCAGCGTTAGGCTCCATGCTGAGCATGGAGCTTAAGGTTCTCTCTATCCCTCTCCCTCTGTACTTCCTCCTCTCTCTGTCTCATTACCTCCCCTTCTAAAAATAAAATAAGATAAGATAAAATAAAATTATACCTAAAGGAACTAGAAAAAGAAGAACAAAAGCCAAAGCCAGCAGAAAAAAGGAAATAATAAATATTAAAGAAAAAAATAAATGAAGTAGAGACTAAAAAATAGAAAAGATCAATGAAACCAAGAGCTAATTCTTTGAAAACATAATAAAAAGTTGGTAAGCCCTTATCAAAACTCATGAAGAAAAAAAAGAAGACCTTAAATAAATAAAATCAGAAATGAAGGAGGATGAGTAACACCACCACAGAAATACAAAGAATTACAAGAGAATACTGTGGAAAATTACACATTTTTTTTAATTTAAATTTTTTTTCAGTGTTCCAAAATTCATTGTTTATGCATCACACTCAGTGCTCCATGCAATACGTGCTCTCCATAGTACCCACACCAGGCTCACCCCCACCCCTCCAAAACCCTCAGTTTGTCTCTCAGAGTCCACACTCTCTCATGGTTTGTCTCCCCATCCAATTTCCCCCAACTCATTTCTCCTCTCCATCTCCCAGTATCCTCCATGTTTTTCCTTATGCTCCACAAGTAAGTGATACCATATGATAATTGACTCTCTCTGCTTGACTTAGTTCACTCAGCATAATCTCTTCCAATCCCATCCAGTTGATACAGAAGTTGAGTATTCATCCTTTCTGATGGAGGCATAATACTCCATTGTGTAGAGTATTATCTATTCGTCTGTTGAAGGGCATCTTGGCTCTTTCCACAGTTTGGCCACTGTGGCCATTGCTGCTATGAGCACTGGGGTACAGATGGCCTTTCTTTTCACTACATCTGTATCTTTGGGGTAAATACCCAGTAGTGCAATGGCAGGGTCATAGGGTAGCTTTATTTTATATTTCTTAAGGAATCTCCATGCTGTTTTCCAAAGTGGCTGCACCAACTTGCATTCCCACCAACAGTGTAAGAGGGTTCCCCTTTCTCCACAGCCTCTCCAACACTTGTTGTTTACTGTCTTGTTGATTTTGGCCATTCTGACTGGTGTAAGGTGGTATCTCAATGTAGTTTTGATTTGAATCTCCCTGATGGCTAATGATGATGAACATTTTTTCATGTGTCTGTTAACCATTTGTATGTCTTCATTGGAGAAGTGTCTGTTCATATCTCTTGCCCAATTTTTGATGTCATTATCTGTTTTGTGTGTGCTGAGTTTGAGGAGGTCTTTATAGATGTTGGATATCAGCCCTTTGTCTGTAGTTTCCTTTGCGAATATCTTCTCCCATTCTGTGGATGGCCTCCTTGTTTTGTGGACTATTTTCTTTGCCGTGCAGAAGCTTTTGATCTTGATGAAATTCCAAAAGTTCATTTTCGCTTTTGTTTCCATCGCCTTTGGAGACATGTCTTGAAAGAAGTTGCTGTGGCCAATGTCGAAGAGGTTATTGCCTGTGTTCTCATCTAGGATTTTGATAGATTCCTGCCTCACCTTGAGGTTTTTTATCCATTTCAAGTTTATCTCTGTGGATGGTGTAGGTGAATGGTTGGAAAATTACATGCTAACAGTTTGGGCAACATACAGGAAATGAATGAATTTTTAGAAACACAAAATCTTCTATATCTGAATCAGGAAGAAGTAAGAAATATTGAACAGATCAATGGCTAATAATGAAATTGAATTTGTAATGAATCAAAAAACTCCCAATGAACAAAAGTGCAGGAACAGATGGCTTCATTGGTGAATTCTAAACAAACATTTACAGAAGAGTTAATACCTCTTTCTGAAACTATTTCAAAAAATTAGAAGATGACGAAAAATTTCCAAATTTATTCTATAAGACCAGAATCACCCATATACCATAGACACTACAAAAAAAAAAGAAATAAATTTACAAAGCAACATCTCTGATAAAAAATAAAATAAGATGATGGGCACCTGGTTGGCTCAGTCAGTTAAACGTCTACCCTCAGCTCAGGTAATGATCTCAATATGCTGGGATCAAATCTCACATTGGGCTCTTTGCTCCATGGGGAGTCTGCTTTTCCTTCTGCCTCTATATCTGTCTCTCATGAATAAATAAATAAATAAAATCTTTTAAAAAATTATAAATAAAATAAGATGAAATCAGAGAGGGAGACAAATCACAAGAGGCTCTTTTTAAAAAGATTTTATTTGCCTGGCTTGGGGATCAAGGTAATGCTGGCCTTATGGAGTGAGTTTGGAAATTTTCCTTCTGTTTCTATTTTTTTCAAATAGTTTCAGGAGAATAGGTATTATTTCTTCTTTGAATGTTTGGTAGAATTCCCCTGCGAAACCATCAGCCCCTGGATATTTTTTCTTGGGGAGGTCTTTGATCACTGATTCAATCTTGTTACTGATTATTCATCTATTCAGGTTGTCAATTTCTTCCTGTATCAGTCTTGGTAAATTATAGGTTTCCAGGAAAGCATCAATTTCTTCCAAGTTGCTTAATTTATTTACATATAGTTATTGATAATAATCTCTGGTAACTGTTTCTATTTTCTTGGTGTTAGCTGTGATCGCTCCTCCTTTTATCATAATTTTTAAAATTTGGCTCCTTTCTCTTTTCTTTAGTCTAAGTCTGGCTAGTGGTTTACTGATCTTATTCATTCTTTCGAAGAACAAGTTTCTAGTTTCTAGTTTCATTGACCCAATCAAAAAGAATTACAGACCAATATCCCTGATGCCAAAATATAGATGCCAAAAGATCCTAACTAATAGGATACAGCTGTGCATTAAAAGGTTTATCCATCATGACTATGTGGTATTTATCCCTGGGTAATGGGCTGCAAGGGTGCTTCAACATTTGCAAATCAATCAGTGTGATAAAGCAAATCAATAAGAGAAGAGAGAAGAACCACATGGTCCTCTCAAATGATGCAGAAAAAGCATTTGACAAAATTCAGCATCTTTTCTTGATTAAAACTCTTCAGAGTGTAGGAATAGATGGGACACTTCCAATTTCATAAAATCCATCTATGAAAAGCCCACAGTGAACATCATTCTCCATGGAGAAAAGCTGAGGGCCATCCCCTTAAGAGCAGGAAAACAACAAGGATGCCCACTGTCACCACTGTTTTTCAACATAGTACTAGAAGTCCTAGCAAGAGCAATCAGACAACAAAAAGAAATAAAAGGTATTCAAACTGGCAAAGTAGAAGTCAAACCCTCTCTTCTCAGATGACATGATAGTTTATGTGGAAAATCCAAAAGATTCCATCCCCAAATTACTAGAACTCATATAGCAATTCAGTAATATGGTAGGATTCAAAATCAATGCACAGAAATCAGTTGCTTTCCTATACACTAACTACTTAACTGTAGAAAGAGAAATTAGGGAATCGATTCCATTTACAATTGCACCAAAAACCATAAGATACCTTGGAATAAACCTCACCAAAAAAGTAAAGGATCTATACTCTAGAAACTAAAGAACAGTTATGAAAGAAATCGGAGAAGACATAAAAAGATGGAAAAACATTCCATGCTCATTGATCAGAAGAATAAACATTGTTAAAATGTCTATGCTGCCCAGAGCAATATATACTTTCAATGCTATCCTGATAAAAAAAAATACCAATGGCATTTTTCAAAGTGCTGGAACAAACAATCCTAACTTATACAGAACCAGAAAAGACCCCCAAATTGCCAAGGAAATGTTGAAAAAGAAAAAGAAAGCCTGATTTCAAGCTGTATTACAAAGGTGTGATCACCAAAACAGCATCATACTGGCACAAAAAACACATAGATCAATGGAGCAGAATAGGGAGCCCAGATATGGACCCTCAACTTTATGGTCAACTAATCTTTGACAAAGCAAGAAAAAAATAGCCAATGTAAAAAAGATAGCTTCTTCTCTGAATGGTGCTGGGAAAATTGGACAACTATATACAGAAGAGTGAAACCCGACCATTCCCTTACACCATACATAAAGATAGACTCAAAATGGATGAAAGACCTAAATGTGAGATAGGAATCCATCAAAATCCTAGAGGAGAACATAGGCAGTAACCTCTTCGACATTGGCCACAGCATCCTCTTTCAAGACAGGTCTCCAAAGGCAAGAGGGAAAAAAGCATTAATTGATATGCAAACAACAAAGAGAAAGAAATCCAAGTATACCACTAACAAAAACCAGAAAACCATGAAAAACAGAGGAAAGGATCAGAGAAAAACTGCAAAAACTACCACAAAACAAATTACAGAATGGCAATAAATGCACATTTATTAATACTTATTTTGAATGCAAATGGACTAAATGCTACAATCAAAAGACATAGGGTGACAGAATGGATATCTATATGCTTCTGGGTAGAGACTCATTTCAGACATAAAGATTTCTGCAGATTGAAAGTGAAGGATTGAAGAATGATTTATTATGGCAATAGAAGACCAAAGAAAGCCAGGTAGTAATATTCATATCCAACTAGACTTTAAAACAAGGGTGTAATAGGAGAGAAATAAGGACATTACATAATAATAAAGGAGGAAATCCAATAAAAATATATAACAATGGTAAATATTTATGCACTCAACATGGGAGTACTCATATTGGGTACATACAACAGTTAAAAAGAAACATAAAGGAACTAATTGGCAGTAATACAATAATAGGGGACTTCAATACTCCCTCTTACATTAATGGACAGAATGTCGAAACAGAAAATCATTAAGGAAAGAATGAGTCTGAATGACACATTAGACTAAGTGGATTTGACAGATATATTCAGAACATTCCATCCTAAAGTGGCAGAATACACATTCTTTTCAATGGAACACACTCCAGAATACATCACATATTAACCCACAAAACAAGCCTCAACAAATTTAAGAAGATCAAAATCATACTGTACCATGCATCTTCTTTGACCACAACACTGAAACTAGAAGTTAACCACAAGAAAACATTTGGAAAGACAAGTACATGGAGGCTAAATAGCATGAAAATAAACAATGAATGCATCAACCAGATAATAAAAGAATAAATAAAAGTGTACATGGAAACAAGTGCGAATGAAAACAACTGTCCAAAACTTTTTGGGTACAGGAGAAGCAGTTATAAGAGAGAAGTTTACAGCAGCACAGACCTATCTTAAGAGACAATAAAAATCTCAAATAAACAACCTATCTTTATATCTAAAGGAATTAGAAAAAGAAAAATGAAAAAACCCAGAAAGTAGCAGAAGGAAGGAAATAATAAAGATTAGAGAAGAAATAAATGACATAGAAAATAAAAGAACAATAGAACAGATTAATGAAACCAGGAGCTTGTTCTTTGAAAAGATCAACAAAATTGATAAACCTCTCCCGGACTCACCAAACAGGCAGACAAACAAGGAGAAAGGACTCAAATAAAATAAAAAATGAAAGAGGAGAGATACCAATCAACATTACAGAAATAAAAACAAATTTAAGAGAATATTCTGAAATACTATATGCCAAAAAAATCAAACAATCTAGAAAAAACGGATAAATGCCTAGAAACCTATCAAATCTGAAGAAGGAAACAATAGATAACTTGAACAGACAGAATACCCACAAGGAGATTTCATCAGTAATCAAAAAACCCCCAATTAACAATAGTCCAGAGCCAGATGGCTTCATAGGAGAATTTCACTATTTAAAGAAGATATCTATTCCCCTCAAAATATTACCAAAAAAAAAAAAAGAGGAAAACTTCAAATTTCATTCCATAAGGCCAGTATAATCCTGATACCAAAATCAAATAAAGACACCAGAAAAAAACAGAGAAGGAGAGTGAAAGATACAAGTTTGCAGTTGTGGAAAGAATAAGTCATGGGAATAAAAGGTACAGTGTAAGAAATATAGTCAATGATCATTTTTTAATATTTCTTTAAAATTTAAGTTAGTTAACATTTACTGCATTATTACTTTCAAGGTTAGAATGTAGTGATTTATCAGTTGCATATAACTCCCAGTGCTCATTACCCCAAGTACCCTCCTTAATGCCCGTCACACAATTGCCCCAACACCCATCCACATGCCATTCAGCAGCCTTGTTTGTATCCTATAGTTAAGACTCTTAGGCTTTGAATCCTTCTCTGTTTTTATTGTTTTATTTATTTCATTTCAGTATTTTATTTTATTTTTTCCTCCCCTTTCCCTATCTTCATCACTTCTGTTTCTGAATTTCAACATGAGTGATGGCTGAGTAATATTCCATTGTATACATAAAGGACATCCACTTAATTCCATTCATCTGTTAAGGGACATATGGGCTCTTTCCATAGTTTAGCTATTATGGACTTTGCTGCCATAAACATTGGAGTGCATGTGCCCTTTTGAATCACTACTTTTTTATGTTTCAGATAAATACATAGTAATACAATTGCTGGGTCATAGAGTAGTTCTATTTTTACTTTTTTAAGGAAACTTCATACTCCTTTCCAGAGTGACTGCACCAGTTTGTATTTCCACCAACATTTTAAGAGGTTTTCCTTTTCTCTGCATCCTCACCAAAATCTGTTCTTTTTATTTTAGCCTTTCTGACTGGTGTGATGTGATATCTCATTTGGCTTTGATTTGTATTTCCCTGATGATGAGTGCTGTTGAACTTTTTTTTCATGTAACTGTTAGCCATGTGTTTTTCTTCTTTGGAGAAATGTCTATTCGTGTCCTCTGCCCATTTGTGACTGGGTTTTTTGTTTGTTGGGTGTTGAGTTTGATGAATTTTTTAATAGATTTTGGATACTAGCCCTTAATCTGATACATCATTTATTATTATCTTCTTCAATTCTGTGGGTTGCTTTTTAGTTTTTTGGATTGTTTCCTTTGCTGTATGAAACTTTTTTATCCTAATGATCCTAATAGCTCATTTTTAATTTTGTTTTATATTTTATTTTATTTTATTTCCCTTTCTTTTGGAGATGTGTCTAGCAAGAACTTGCTGCTTTCAAGGTCAAAGAGTTTGCTGTGTTCTCTAGGATTTTGATGGATTTCTGTCTTATGCTTAGGTATTTCATCCATTTTGAATTTTTTTGTGTGTATGGTATAAGAAATTGTTCCAATTTCATTCTTATGCATGTGGCTGTCCAGTTTTCCCACCAGCATCTGTTGAAGAGATTGTCCTTTTTCCATGGGATATTCTTGCCTGCTTTGTTGAAGATTCGCTGACCATAGAGTTATGGGTCCATTTCCAAAATTCTGTTCTGTTCCATTGATCAACGTGTTTTTTTTTGTGCCAGTGCCATACTGCCTTGATGATTATAGCTTTGTAATATAGCTTGATGTCTGTAATAGTGATTCCTTCAGATCTAGTTTTCTTTTTCAACATTCCTTTGGCTATTTAAGGCTCTTTTCTGTTTTCATACAAATTTGAGAATTATTTGTTCCAGTTCTGTGGAAAAATGCTGGTGTTATTTTGATAGGGATAGCATTGAATGTGCTGATTTCTTTGGGTACCATAGACATTTTTACAATATTTGAGATACTATGGAATCTGGAAACAAACTGAGGGTTTTAGAAGGGAAGGGGTTGGATGGATGGGTGAACCTGGTGATAGGTATTAAGGAGGGCACGGATTGCTTGGGGCACTGAGTGGTATAGGCAAGCAATGAAGCATGGAACACTACATCAAAAACAAATGATGTACTGTATGGTGACTAACATGACATTTTTTTTTAAAGTTAAAAGGAAAAAACCAAAAAACAATATTTGTTCTTCCAATCCATGAACACGGAATGTTTTCCCATCTTTTGTGTCTACCTCAATTTCTTTCATAATTGTTCTATAGTGTTCAGGATACAGATCTTTCATCTCTTTGGTTAGGTTTATTCCTAGGTATCTTATGGATTTGGGTTCAAACGTAAATGGGATTGATTCCTTGATTTCCCATTTTGCTGCTTCATTGTTAGAGTATATAAATGCAACAGACTTCTGTGCATTGATTTTATATCTTGCAACTTTGCAGAATTCTTTTTTCAGTTCTAGTAGTTTTTTGGTGGAGTCTTTTTAGAATATCATGTCATTTGTGAAGACTGAAAGCTTGCCTTTTCTTTCCCAGTTTGGATGCCCACTCTTCCTTCCTTCCTTCCTTCCTTCCTTCCTTCCTTCCTTCCTTCCTTCCTTCCATTCTTTCCTTTCTTTTTTAAAATTTTATTTATTTATGTGACAAAGAGAGAGAGATCACAAGTAAGCAGAGAGGCAGGTAGAGAGAGAGGGAGAAGTAGGCTCCCTGCCAAGCAGAGAGCCTGATGCAGGGCTCAGTCTCAGAACTCTGGGATCATGACCTAAGCCTTAGGCAGAGGCTTAACCCAGTGAGCCACCCAGGTGCCCCTGAATGCCTTTCTTCTTTTTGTTGTCTGACTGCAGAGGCTAGGATTTCCAGTACTATGTTGAACAACAGTGGTAAGAATAGACATCCCTGTTGTGTTCCTGACCTTAGGGGAAAGCTCCCAGTTTTTACGAATTGAGAATAATATTACCTGTAGGTCTTTCATATATGGCCTTTTTGATTTTGAGGTATGTTCCCTCTATCCCTACTTTCTTGAGGGTTTTTTTCAAGAAAGGATGCTGTATTTTGTCAAATACTTTTTCAACATCTATTGAGAGTATCATATTGTTCTTATCTTTTCTTTCTTTTCTTCTTCTTCTTCTTCTTCTTCTTCTTCTTCTTCTTCTTCTTCTTCTTCTTCTTCTTCTTCTTCTTCTTTTTGGTGCAAAATGGTGGTTTATTAAAGCACGGGGACAGGACCTGTGGGCAGGAAGCTGCTGCCCCGGGTTGTGAGAGATGGCAGGTTCTGCACCCTGCAGTTGGGGAAAGGTGAGGGGGAAGGAAGTTTTCAATGGAGTTTCTTTTATTAATGTGGTGTATCACACTGATTGATGTGTTGATGTTGAACCACCCCTGCAGCTCAGTAATAAATCCTACTTGGCGGTGATGAATAATCCTTTTAATGGTCTTTTGGATCTAATTAGCTAGTATCTTCTTGAGAATTTTTATATCTGTGTTCATCAGGGATATTGGTATGTAATTTTCCTTTTGTGCATGTGTGTGTGGGCGAACTGTGTGGTTTTGGGATCAAGGTAATGCTGGCCTTGTCAAAGGAGTTTGGAAGGTTTCCTTTTTTGGGGGAGGGCAGTTGCAAAAGAATGGCATTAATTCTTCTTTAAATGTTTGATAGAATTCCCCTGGGAAGCCATCTAGCCATGGATTCTTCTTAGTTTAGAGATTTTTGTTTAGTGATTCAATTTCTTTGCCGGTTAGAGGTCTGTTCAGATTTCCTACTTCTTCCTGTTTAAGCTTTGGCAATTTATATATTTCTAGGACTTTTTCATTTGTTACAGATTGCCTAATTTATTGGTATACAATTGCACAGTATTCACTTATAATTGTTTGGGTTTCTTTGGTGTTGGTTGTGATTTCTCCTATCTCATTCATGATTTTATTTTGAGGGGTCCTTTCTCTTTTCTTTTTGATAAGTTTGGCTAGGGGTTTATCAATCTGGTTAATTCTTTCAAAGAACCAACTCTTAGTTTCATTGATCTGTTCCACTTTTTATTAAAAAAATTCTATATTATTGATTTCTTTTTTTAAATTTCTTTTTTATTTTCAGCATAACAGTATTTATTGTTTGTGCACCATACCCAGTGCTCCATGCAATCCGTGCCCTCTATAATACCCACCACCTGGTACCCCGACCTCCCACCCCCCGCCCCTTCAAAACCCTCAGATTGCTTTTCAGAGTCCATAGTCTCTCATGGTTCACCTCTCCTTCAAATTTCCCCCAACTCCCTTCTCCTCTCTAACTCCCCATTTCCTCCATGCTATTTCTTATGCTCCACAAATAAGTGAAACCATATGATAATCGACTCTCTCTGCTTGACTTATTTCACTCAGCATAATCTCTTCCAGTCCAGTCCATGTTGCTACAAAAGTTAGGTATTCATCCTTTCTGATGGAGGCATAATACTCCATAGCGTATATGGACCACATCTTCCTTACCCATTCGTCCGTTGAAGGGCATCTTGGTTCTTTCCAAAGTTTGGCCACCGTGGCCATTGCTGTTATAAACATTGGGGGTACAGATGGCCCTTCTTTTCACTACATCTGTATCTTTGGGGTAAATACCCAGGAGTGCAATGGCAGGGTCATAGGGAAGTTCTATTTTTAATTTCTTGAGGAATCTCCACACTGTTCTCCAAAGAGGCTGCACCAACTTGCATTCCCACCAACAGTGGAAGAGGGTTCCCCTTTCTCCACATCCTCTCCAACTCATGTTGTTTCTTGTCTTGCTAATTTTGGCCATTCTAACTGGTGTAAGGGGATATCTCAATGTGATTTTAATTTGAATCTCCCTGATGGCTAGTGATGATGAACATTTTTTCATGTGTCTGATAGCCATTGTATGTCTTCATTGGAGAAGTGTCTGTCCATATCATCGGCCCATTTTTTGATATGATTGTCTGTTTTGTGTGTGTTGAGTTTGAGGAGTTCTTTATAGATCCTGGATATCAACCTTTTGTCTGTACTGTCATTTGCAAATATCTTCTCCCATTCAGTGGGTTGCCTCTTTGTTTTCTTGACTGTTTCCTTTGCTGTGCAGAAGCTTTTGATTTTGATGAAGTCCCAAAAGTTTATTTTCGCTTTTGTTTCCTTTTCCTTTGGAAACATATCTTGAAAGAAGTTGCTATGGCTGATATCGAAGAGATTACTGCCTATGTTCTCCTCTAGGATTCTGATGGATTCCTGTCTCACGTTGAGGTCTTTTATCCATTTTGAGTTTATCTTTGTGTATGGTGTAAGAGAATGGTCGAGTTTCATTCTACTACATATAGCTGTCCAGGTTTCCCCAGCACCATTTATTGAGGAGACTGTCTTTTTTCCACTGTATATTTTTTCTTGTTTTGTCGAAGATTATTTGACCCTAGAGTTGAGGGTCCATTTCTGGGCTCTCTACTGTGTTCCACTGGTCTATGTGTCTGTTTTTATGCCAGTACCATGCTGTCTTGGTGATCACAGCCTTGTAGTAAAGCTTGAAATCAGGCAATGTGATGCCACCAGTTTTGTTTTTCTTTTTCAACATTTCCTTAGCAATTCGGGGTCTCTTCTGATTCCATACAAATTTTAGGGTTATTTGATTCAGCTCTTTGAAAAATACCAGTGGAATTTTGATCGGAATGGCATTGAAAGTATAGATTGCTCTAGGCGGTATAGACTTTTAACAATGTTTATTCTTCCGATTCAAGAGCATGGAATGCTCTTCCATCTTTTTGTGTCTTCTTCAATTTCTTTCATGAGTGTTCTGTAGTTCCTCGGGTACAGATCATTTACCTCTTTGGTTAACCTGAACTTTCTGATACATACACCTGTGTTTTCCTTTTGCATTTCTATTTTTAAAATTTCTTTTTTAAATTTTAGTTTAGTTTAGTCTAGTTTATTCTTTTTTTAAAATTTTTATTGTCTAATATTCTTATAGCGTTAAACTTCAAGGTAATCCCCTTTCCCCAATCAATGCCACCCCTATGGGTAAACCAATTCCTAATCCCCCCTTATCTTAGGAAAGTTGAGTCCTTTAACAAATATATCAAGATACATCCAGGAAGAATCAAAACAACCTTCCTCACCCACACTAGGAATTTACAACCACTCTCCCATCTTTTTCTTCCACCAGTATTTCTGTGTTTTTGTGTTTGCCCTGATAGTATATAAATCTTACACTCGGGGTTCTTTTTGATGAGGTTCTTCCTTTATTTGCATATATATATGCAAACTATATATATGCAAACTATATATATGCAAATATATATATTTTTTTCTCTTGTCGTATACTTTTATCAGTCTTTTTGTTTGTCTGTGTCTGTTTGTATACTTCATAAATCTCACCTTGGTGCCCATTTGGGCTAAACCTCTTTTATCACACCTTTCTTTCCTGTCTCTCTCCCTCTCTCTTTTTTTCTTTTCCTTTTCTTTTTCCTCTCATTTGTGTGGGGAGCCCTGATTGCTCAGAAACATTCCAGGGTGCACCTTGACTTCACCACAGTCAATACACCCAGCTACACCCGTTCAGCCATCTCTCACCAATACGACTAGGAGGAGGAATGCCCAACAGAAGAAAAATACAGAGGATGGACCTTCTGCAACAGAGCTAATGGCTATCAACATAGACAATATGTCGGAAAGAGAATTCAGGCTAACAATTATCCAAGCAATAGCTAGGTTGGAGAAAGCCCTGGGTGACCAAACGGAATTCATTAAGGCTGAACTGAAAACGACCAGAGATCATGTTTTCAATATTAGGGAAGAGCTGAAAGCTACCAGGGATGAGCTTCACAATGGTCTCAATGAGGTCCAATCTAATCTAAATTCTCTCAACGCTAGAGTAACTGAAACAGAAGATAGAATTAGTGATCTGGAGCACAAACGGATAGAGAGAAAGGATCAGGAGGAAGCCTGGAACAAACAGCTTAGAAGCCATGAAAACAGAATCAGGAAAATAAATGATGCCACGAAACGTTCCAACGTCAGAATTATTGGAATCCCTGAAGGGGAGGAGAAAGAAAGAAGTCTATAAGATATAGTGGAACAAGTTCTTCATGAAAATTTTCCAAATCTCGTGAGTGGAACCAGCGTTCATGTACTAGAGGCCGAAAGGTTTCCCCCAAGATGACAGATTCTCGAAAGTCCTTGAGACACCTAATAGTAAGAATGAAGAATTATAATTGTAAGCAGAACGGCTTGAAAGCAACTAGGACAAATAAGATCCTTACGTACAGAGAAAAGCCCATCAGAATAACGTCCGACCTGTACTCAGAGACCTGGCAGGCCAGAAAGGTCTGGAAAGATATATTCAGGGCACTGAATGAGAAAAACATGCAGCCAAGAATACTTTATATAGCAAGACTGACATTCAAAGTGGATGGAGAGATAAAGAGCTTCCAGGACCGGCAAGGCTTAAAAGACTATACAACCACCAAGCCAACACTGCAGGAAATATTAAGGGGGGTTCTTTAAAGGAGGAAAAAGCCCAAGAAGAGCATTGAACAGAAATATAGAGACAATCTACAGAAAGAAAGACTTCAAAGGTAACACAATGTCAATAAAAACGTATCTAACAATAATCACCCTCAATGTGAATGGCCTAAATGCACCCATAAAACGGAACAGGGTTGCAGACTGTATAGAACGACAGGACCCATCCATATGTTGTATACAAGAGACCCATTTTGAACCTAAGGATACACCCAGACTGAAAGTGAAGGGACGGAGAAGCATCTTTCATGCCAATGGGCCTCAAAAAAAGGCTGGGGTAGCGATTCTGATATCAGACAAATTAGATTTTAAACTAAAGACTGTAGTCAGAAATACAGAAGGACACTACATCATTCTTAAAGGGACTATCCACCAAGATGATCTAACAATTGTAAATATCTATGCCCCCAATATGGGAGCAGCCAATTACTTAAGAAAACTGTTAATCAAGACAAAGAGTCATATTGATATGAATACACTAATCGTAGGAGATCTTAACACGCCTCGCTCAGAAATAAATCATCAAAACAGAAAATCAATAAAGAAACAAGAGCATTGAATGACACATTGGACCAGATGGACCTCATAGATATATACAGAACATTCCACCCTAAAAACAACAGAATACTCATTCTTCTCAAGTGCACATGGAACCTTCTCAAAGGTTCCCACATACTGGGTCACAAATCAGGACTCAACCAATACCAAAAGACTGAGAGTATGTCCTGCATATTCTCAGATCACAATGCTTTGAAACTGGAGCTTAATCACAAGGAAAAGTTCCGAAGGAACTCAAACACCTGGAAGCTAAAGACCACCTTGCTTAAGAATGCTTGGATCAACCAGGAGATCAAAGAAGGACTGAAACAATTCATGGAAACCAATGAGAATGAAGACACTTCGGTCCAAAACCTATGGGATACAGCAAAGGTGGTCCTAAGGGGGAAATACATAGCCATCCAAGCCTCCATCAAAAAAATTGAAAAATCCAAAATACACCAGCTCTCTCTACACCTTAAAGAACTGGAGAATTAACAACAAATCAAACCAACTCCACACATAACAAGGGAACTCATCAAGATTAGAGCCGAGATCAATGAGGTAGAAACCAGAGATACAGTAGAACAAATTAATGAAACTAGAAGATGGTTTTTGAAAGAATCAATAAGATCGATTATCAATTGGCCACACTAATACAAAAGAAAAGAGAGAAAGCCCAAATTCATAAAATTATGAATGAAAAGGGAGAGATCACAATGAACACCAAGGAAGTAGAAACAATGATCAGAAGTTATTATCAACAGTTATATGCCAATAAGCTAAGCAAACTAGATGAAATGGATGCATTCCTAGAAAACTATAAACTCCCAAAATTGAACCAGGAAGGAATTGACAACCTGAATAGACCAATATCTAGTAATGAGATTGAAGCAGTGATCAAAAACATCCCAAAAACCAAGATCCCAGGACCTGATGGATTCCCTGGGGAATTCTACCAAACTTTCCAAGAAGAAATAACACCTATTCTCCTGAAGCTGTTTCAAAAAATTGAAGCAGAAGGAAAACTTCCAGACTCTTTCTATGAAACCAGCATTACCCTGATCTCCAAACCAGGCAAAGACCCTACCAGAAAGGAGAATTTCAGACCAATATCACTGATGAATATGGATGCCAGCATTTTAAACAAGATCCTAACAAACAGGATCCAACAGCACATTAAAAAGATTATCCACCATGACCAGGTGGGATTCATCCCTGGGCTACAAGGATGGTTCAACATTCGCAAATCAATCAATGTGATAGAACAAATTAATAAGAGAGAAGAACCACATGGTCCTTTCAATTGATGCAGAAAAAGCATTTGACAAAATCCAGCATCCGTTCCTAATTAAAACACTTCAAAGTATAGGGATGAGGCGAACATTCCTGAACTTCATCAAATCTATTTATGAAAGACCCACAGCAAATATCATCCTCAATGGGAAAGAGCTTGCAGCCTTCCTGGTGAGATCAGGAACACGACTAGGATGCCCACTCTCACCATTATTGTTCAACATAGTATTAGATGTCCTAGCAACAGCCATCAGACAACAAAGAGATATAAAAGGTATCCAAATTGGCAAGGAAGAAGTCAAACTCTCTCTCTTCACAGATGACATGATTCTTTATATGGAAAACCCAAAAGACTCCACACCCAAACTACTAGAACTAATACAGCAATTCAGTAACGTGGTAGGATACAAAGTCAATGTACTGAAATCAGTGACTTTCTTACACACTAACAATGAAAATACAGAAAGGGAAATTAGAGAATCGATTCAATTTACTATAGCACCAAGAACCATAAGATACCTAGGGATAAACCTAACCAAAGAGGTAAAGGAAGTATACTCTAGGAACTACAGAACACTCACAAAAGAAATTGAAAAAGACACAAAAAGATGGAAGACCATTCCATGCTCTTGGATCGGAAGAATAAACATCGTTAAAATGTCTATACTGTCTAGAGCAATCTATACTTTTAATGCCATTCTGATCAAAATTCCACCGGTATTTTTCAAAGAGCTGGAGCAAATAATCCTAAAATTTGTATGGAATCATAAGAGACCCCCAATCGCTAAGGAAATGTTGAAAAACAAGAATAAAACGGGGAACATCACATTACCTGATTTCAAGCTTTACTACAAAGCTGTGATCACCAAGACAGCATGGTACTGGCATCAATACAGACACATAGACCAGTGGAATAGAGGAGAGAACCCAGATATGGACCCTCAACTCTAGGGTCAAATAATCTTCGACAAAACAGGAAAAAATATACAGTGGAAAAAAGACAGTCTCCTCAATAAATGGTGCTGGGAAACTGGACAGCTATCTGCAGAAGAATGAAACTCAACCATTCTCTTACACCGTACAGAAAGATAAACTCAAAATGGATAAAAGACCTCAACGTGAGACAGGAATCCATCAGAATCCTAGAGGAGAACATAGGCAGTAACCTCTTTGTTATCAGCCACAGCAACTTCTTTCAAGATATCTCTGCAAAGGCAAAGGAAACAAATGCATCCCAATATTTCTGAATTGTGTTTTCATTTTCATCTATTTCCATGTATTTTTTTAAAATTATTCTTTAATTTCCTGGTCAATCCATTCATTCTTTAGTAGCATGTTCTTTAACATCCATGTATTTGAGGTCTTTCCAAATTGTCTCTTGTGATTGTGTTCAAGTTTTAAAGCATTGTGGTCTGAAAATATGCATAGTATAATTTTGATCTTTTTGTACCAGTTGAGATATGATTTGTAACCCAGTATGTGATCTATGTGAAGAATATTCCATGTTCACTGGAGAAGAATGTTTATTCTTTTGCTTTAGGATAAAATGCTTTGAATGTATCTGTTGAGGCCATCTGGTCCAGTGTTTCCAAAGCTCTTGTTTCCTTGATCTTTTGCTTAGATGATCTTTTCATTGTTGTGAAGGGGGTGGAAATCCCCTACCATTATTGTACTATTATCAATGTGTTTTTAATTTTTTTATTAATTGGTTTATATAATTGGCAGCTCCCAAGTTAGGACATAAATATTTACAATTGTTAGATCTTCTTGTTGGACAGACTCCTTTATTATGATATAGTGTCTTTTTCATCTCTTATTATAGTATTTTTAAAATCTATGTTGTATGATATAAGGATGGCTACTCCAGCTTTTTTTTTATTATGTTGTGATAATCATCATACAGTACATCATTAGTTGTTGATGTAGTGTTCCATGATTCATTGTTTTTGTATAACACCCAGTACTCTAGCTTTCTCTTTTTAATGATTTTATTTATTTATCTGGCAGAGAAAGGGAGACCACAAGGAGGGAGAGTGGGAGAGGGAGACACAGCGTTCCTGCTGAGCAGGGAGCCTGATGCAGGGATCAATCCCAGGATCCTGGGATCATGACCTGAGTCAAAGGCAGATGTCCAAACCGACTGAGCCAGCCAGGCACCCTCCATATTTTTTTTTGGATGGTCATTAGCATGATCAACAGTTCTCCACCACCTCACTTTCAATCTGGAGGTATCTTTGGGTCTAAAATGAGTCTCTTGTAGATAGCACGTTGATGGTCTTCCTTTCTCTATCCAATCTGATACCCTGTATTTTTTGATTGGGGCATTTAGTCCATTTACATTCAGAGTAATTATTGAAAGATATGAATTTAGTGCCTTTGTATTACTGGTAATGTCGCTGTCCTTATAGATTGTCTCTGTTCCTTTCTAGTCTTTGTTACTCTTGGTCTATCTTTCCCATTCAAAGTGACCCCTTTAATATTTCTTGCACAGCTTGTTTAGTACTCCTAAAGTCCTTTAGTTTTCATTTGTCTTCTAAACTCTTTATCTCTCCTTCTATCCTAAATGACAGCTTTACTAGAGAAAGTATTCTTGGGGGCACCTGGGTGGCTCAGTGTGTTGAAGCCTCTGCCTTCAGCTCAGGTCGTGATCCCAGGTCCTGGGATCAAGCCCCAGTTTGGGCTCTCTGCTTGACAGGGAGCCTACTTCCCCCCCTCTCTCTGCCTACCTCTCTGCCTACTTGTGATCTCTGTCTGTCAAATAAATAAAAAAAATCCTAAAAAAAAAGACCACATAGTATTAAAAAAAAGAGAGAGAAAGTATTCTTGGATGTATATTTTTCCCATTTAGTATATTGAATAGATCATGGCACTCTTTTCTGGCCTGGTGGGTCTCTGTGGACAGGTCTGCTGCTAATCTTACATGACTGCCCTTGCAGATTAAGCATCTTTTCCCCATAGTTGCTTTCAGAATTCTCTATCTTGGTATTTTGCAAGTTTCACTGGGATATGCCATATCATTTACCTTTTTTTTTTTTTTTTTTTTTTTTTTTTTTTTTAGGAGAGTTCTCTGTGCCTCTTGTACTTGAATCTCTGTTTCCTACCCCAGGTTGGGGAAGTTCTCAGCTATAATTTATTCAAATAAGCCTTCTTCCCCTTTTACCTGCTCTTCTTTTTCTGGGACTCCTATGATAGACTATTTTGTTTTATGTAATCACTGAATTTCCCCTAAGTCTACCTTCATGATCCAAGAGTTTTCTTTCCCTCTTCTTTTCAGCTTCATTGTTTTCTATGATTTTATCTTCTATATCACCTGTTCTTTCTTCTGCTTCTTCAGTCTTCATTGTGCCTATATTCAGTCTCTTTGTATCTCAATTATAGCATTTTTTTATTTCATCCTGACTAAGTTTTAGGTCTTTTATCTGTACAGTGTTTTTTTGGTGTCCTCTATGTTTTTCTTTCAATTACAGCTATTAGTCTTATGACTATTGACCCAAATTCTTGTTCATATATATTGTTTATATCTGTTTCAGCATATCCATGGCAGTGATATCTTCCTACCCTTTCTTTTGGGGAACATTCCTTCATCTTGTCATTTTGGCTGTTTCTATCTTTTGCATATTATGAAAGAATCTTATGTTTCTTGCACTTCAGAGTAGTGTTATATTAAAAAAAAAAGTAATATACTGTCCAGGGCCCTGCACTTTGGGAAATGTTTCTGGTGTATGCTGTGTGTACTCTGGCTGTTGCATTTTGGCTGCTCTCTTCCACAGTTTTCTGCAGAGTTCCTCCTCACTCGTGGTGGAGAGTCCTTGGTTCTTTATCTAGGTGTGTTTGATTTGTTTGTTGAAAAAAGCCTGGGAGAAAAAGGAAAGAAAGAAAAAGAAAAGAGAAAAAAGAAAGCCCCCCAACAACAACAACAACAACAACAACAAAAAACCAAAAAGAAAGAAAAGGAAAAGGAACAAAGGAAATGAAATAATCAAAAAACTATAAACCTGATTCTAAAGGGGGCGGGGAAAAAAAGAATAAGAAAAAAAATAGTCTTATCCTATTTCCATCAGAATTGAAGGGGACACTCTGAAGCACTGTATGATCAGTACATTTGGTATATGAGGCATGCTGCCTTTATTGCACTTCTGGGGGACAGACTCACTGTGTTAGTTCAGAGTCAAACTTGCCCCAGGGAAAAAAAAAAAGAATTTGCCAAGCACAGGGGAACAGGGTTTGCTGCATGCAGCTCCCACCTCCACTGGGGGAGGCTGTGCTGCTCTCTGAAGTCCGACTGTGTTGGTAGTGAGGGTAAAATGGTTCAGCCCCACTCTCTCATCCCTGAACAGGGGATCTCACACTCCCTGCTGTTGAGGAAGCCCTCAGGAAAAGCCAGGTCCCTCAGCATGCCCAGCACTGAGCTCTCCTGTGTTTTATCTCTGGCATGTGGCTGAAATTCAAAACGCCAAGTGTTAAAGGTGCCAGCACTTCTTGGATCCATTCCCTCCTCTGGATGAGAACCTTGGTGTGTTCTGACTAATGCCTGTTGTCCCCTCAAAAAGAAGTTTCCCACCTGTTCGGTGCACAGAATCTATGGTAATTCACCTGAAAAGGCAGCAAACAGGGTACCCATTCTCTGAGCATGCCTTTGTCCCCTGCTGATGAAAGGTCATTTGCTGGCACCTGCAGGGTCTTTTGTCCTTGGAGAAGCAATATACTGTCTTCCAAATGTACTCCAGGAAGGGGAGCTGTCTCTCCCAGTACAGCCCAGTATATCTCTATACCACTTCGTGTGCACTCCCTGGCCAGGGCCCTCCTTCTTTCCAGGAGTGCACACTACAGCTCCACACTGCTGAAAGTTGTACACTTCCAAAATGTCAGAGCTTGAGCTCCACTCACTGCAAACAACCTGCATCACTCAATTCCACTGACTCTCCAGTCTGTGGCCAAAGATGGTTTCTTCTTGTGGAAACCTGACACCATCTTTCTAATCCCCCATCCCTTTCTCCATTTTCTCTCCCTGAGGAAAGGGTCCCCTCCCCTCCATAGCACAGCAGCTTTTCTCTCCCCCAATTCACTTCCACCCACCTTGCACCTGTCATGCTGTCGCCTCCAACCATGGAGATACTTCAATCCTCAGACTGATTTCCTGGGTGTTCCAAGTGATTTGACCTCAATACAGCTGTGTTCCAGGGCTGAGGAAAACCCAGGGTTCCCCTACTTTTCTGCCATCTTAACTCCTCTGAAATCTATTCAATGACATTGTAATAGCACTGTATGGTGAGAGGTGGTAGTTCTACTTGTGGTGAGCATAGAATAATGTATAAACTTGTTGAATCATTATGCTGTACACCTGAAACTAATGTAATGTTATGTATCAACTATACTCAATTAAAAATTTTTAAAAATGTAACTGGTCTAAATAGATTAATTATAAGACATAAATTGCTAAAATAGATAAAAACACATGGCCAACATGTTCTTAGGAAACATAATTGTTGTCTATAAGCAACCTATTATAAATATAAAAACACATATACATTGAAGGTATAAGGATGCAGAAAGTTATATCATATAAATACTAACCAAAGGAAAGCTAGAATTGTTATATTAATTTCAGACAAACAGGTTTCAGAGAAAGGACAGTTATCAGGGACAAAAAAGGCAATACATAATAATATATGGGTCAGATCTCCAAGAAGACACTAACAATTCTTACTGTGTATATGCCTAATAGCAGAGTCCAAATGCATAAGATGAAAACTGACAGAAATACAAGAAAATAAAATGTTAAATCCATTACTGTTTTTGGAGACTTCAACATTTTTATAAAAGAAATAGATCCAGAAGGAAGAAAATAAGGAAGGATATGGCTAACCTCAACAGCACCATTAATCAAGTGAATATGATGAACATCTTTACACTACTTAATCCAACAATAGTAGACTATAAATTCTCCTTAATATCACAGGAACACCAAGATAGACTAATTTCTGAACCATAAAAAACAATTTACCCAACTTAGAAGAATTAGAAATTTTAAAAAATTTTATTTTATTTTTTATTTTACTTTTCAGTGTTCCAAAATTTATTGTGCACCACACCCATTGTTCCATGCAATATGTGCCCTCCATAATACCCACCACCCCAACCCCCACCCCCCTTTGAAACCCTCAATTTATTTCTCAAAGTCCTCAGTCTATCATGGTTTGTCTCCCCCTCCGACTTCCCCCAATTCATATGCAATATGTGCTCTCATACCACAATGGAATTGAAGTAGAAATCAATAACAGAAAGATAGTTTGGAAAATATCCAAGTACATGGAGATTAAACAACACATAACTAAAGAATATGTGGGTCCACAAGGTAATCTGAAGAGAAATTTAAAAGTAGTTTGAGATACTTGAAAAGGAACTACACCTTACCAAAATTGTGAGATGCAGTGTAATACGTGCTTAGAAGAAAACTTATTTGGATGCATATATTAAGAAAAAAGAAAGATCTAAAATCAATAAACTAAGCTACCTCCTAAGGAAAATAAAAAAAAAACAATTAAATCTAAAGTAAGCAGAACAAAGAGATAATAAGAATTGGAGCAGAAATCAATGAAATTTAAAAGTGTCCAACAGCCAGAAGAGAATCTGAATTTCTAAGGAAATGTTGGAAAAAAAAAAAAAACCTGGGGGCATCACGTTGTCTCATTTCAAGCTTTACTACAAAACTGTGATCACCAAGACAGCATGGTACTGGCACAAAAATAGACACATAGACCAGTGGAACAGAGTAGAGAGCCCAGATAAGGACCGTCAATGCTATGGCAAACTAATCTTTGACAAAGCAGGAAAAAAATACACAGAGGAAAAAAGACAGTCTCTTTGATAAATGGTGCTGGGAAAATTAGACAGCTATGTATAGAAGAATGAAGCTTGACCATTCTCTTACACCATCCACAGAGATAAACCTGAAATGGATAAAAGACCTCAAGGTGAGGCAGGAATCTATCAAAATCCTAGAGGAGAACACAGACAGTAACCTCTTCGACATTGGCCACAGCAACTTCTTTCAAGACATGTCTCCAAAGGCGACAGAAACAAAAGTGAAAATGAACTTTCGGAACTTCATCAAGATCAAAAGTTTCTGCACAGTAAAGAAAATAGTCCACAAAACAAGGAGGCAACCCACGGAATGGGAGAAGATATTCGCAAAGGAAACTACAGACAAAGGGCTGATAATCCAAGATCTATAGAGACCTCCTCAAACTCAGCACACCCAAAACAGATAATGACGTCAAAAAATGGGCAGAAGACATGAACAGACACTTCTCCAATGAAGACATACAAATGGTTAACAGACACATGAAAAAATGTTCATCATCATTAGCCATCAGGGAGATTCAAATCAAAACCACATTGAGATACCACGTTAACACCAGTCAGAATGGCCAAAATCAACAAGACAGTAAACAAGTGTTGGAGAGGCTGTGGAGAAAGGGGAACCCTCTTACACTGTTGGTGGGAATGTAAGTTGGTGCAGCCACTTTGGAAAACAGCATGGAGATTCCTTAAGAAATTTAAAATGAGCTACCACATGACTCTGCAATTGCACTACTGGGTATTTACCCCAAAGATGCAGATGTAGTGAAAAGAAAGGCCCTCTATACCCCAGTGTGCATAGCAGCAATGGCCACAGTGACCAAACTGTGGAAAGAGCCAAGATGCCCTTCAACAGACAAATAGATAAAGAAGATATGGTCCAAACAAATTTTTGGATTATTTGCCCCAGCTCTTTGAAAAATACCGGTGGAATTTTGATCAGAATGGCATTAAAAGTATAGATTGCTCTAGGCAGTATAAATATTTTAACAATGTTTATTCTTCCCATCCAAGAGCATGGAATGGTCTTCCATCTTTTTGTGTCTTTTTCAATTTCTTTTGTGAGTGTTCTGTAGTTCCTCGAGTACAGATCCATTACCGCTTTGGTTAGGTTTATCCCCAGGTATCTTATGGTTCTTGGTGCTATAGTAAATGGAATCGATTCTCTAATTTCCCTTTCTGTATTTTCATTGTTGGTGTATAAGAAAGCCACTGATTTCTGTACATTGACTTTGTATCCTGCCACGTTGCTGAATTGCTGTATGAGTTCTAGTAGTTTGGGTGTGGAGTCTTTTGGGTTTTCCATATAAAGAATCATGTCATCTGTGAAGAGAGAGTGTTTGACTTATTCATTGTCAATTTGGATACCTTTTATTTCTCTTTGTTGTCTGATGGTGTTGCTAGGACATCTAATACTATGTTGAACCAGAGTGGTGAGAGTGGGCATCCTTGTCGTGTTCCTGATCTCACCAGGAAGGCTGCAACCTTTTTCCCATTGAGGATGATGTTTGCTGTGGGTCTTTCATAGATAGATTCAATCAAAATTCCACCCGTATTCTTCAAAGCGCTGGAGCAAATAATCCAAAAATTTGTATGGAATCACAAGAGACCCTGAATCACTAAGGAAATGTTGAAAAACAAAAATAAAACTGACGGCATCACATTACCTGATTTCAAGCTTTACTACAAAGCTGTGATCACCAAGACAGCATGATACTGGCATTAAAACAGACACATAGAGCAGTGGAACACAGTAGAGAGCCCGATATGGACCCTCAACTCTATGGTCAAATAATCTTCAACAAAACAGGAAAAAATATACATTGGAAAAAATACAGTCTCCTCAATAAATGGTGCTGGGAAAACTGAACAGCTATATGTAGTAGAATGAAACGCGACCATTTTCTGACACCGTACACAAAGATAAACTCAAAATGGATAAAAGACCTCAACATGAGACAGGAATCCATCAGAATCCTAGAGGAGAACATAGGCAGTAATCTCTTCGATATCAGCCATAGCAACTTCTTTCAAGAAATATCTCCAAAGGCAAAGGAAACAAAAGTGAAAATAAACTTTTGGAACTTCATCAAAATCAAAAGCTTCTGCACAGCAAAGGAAACAGTCAAGAAAACAAAGAGGCAACCCACTGAATGGGAGAAGATATTTGCAAATGACAGTACAGACAAAAAGTTGATATCCAGGATCTATAAAGAACTCCTCAAACTCAACACACACAAAACAGACAATCATATCAAAAAATGGGCAGAAGTTATGAACAGACACTTCTCCAATGAAGACATACAAATGGCTATCAGACACATGAAAAAATGTTCACCATCACTAGCCATCAGGGAGATTCAAATTAAAACCACATTAAGATACCACCTTACACCAGTTAGAATGGCCAAAATTAGCAAGACAGGAAACAACATGAGTTGGAGAGGATGTGGAGAAAGGGGAACCCTCTTCCACTATTGGTGGGAATGCATGTTGGTGCAGCCTCTTCGAGAACAGTGTAGAGATTCCTCAAGAAATTAAAAATAGAGCTTCCTTATGACCCTGCCATTGCACTACTGGGTATTTACCCCAAAGATACAGATGTAGTGCAATGAAGGGCCATCTGTACCCCAATGTTTATAGCAGTAATGGCCACGGTCACCAAACTCTGGAAAGAACCAAGATGCCCTTCAACAGACGAATGGATAAGGAAGATGTGGTCCATATACACTACGGAGTATTATGCCTCCATCAGAAAGGATGAATATCCAACTTTTGTAGCAACATGGACGGGACTGGAAGAGATTATGCTGAGTGAAATAAGTCAAGCAGAGAGAGTCAAGTATCATATGGTTTCACTTATTTGTGGAGCATAAGAAATTGTATGGAGGACATGGGGAGTTAGAGAGGAGAAGGGAGTTGGCGGAAATTGGAAGGGGAGGTGAACCATGAGAGACTATTGACTCTGAAAAACAATCTGAGGGGTTTGAAGGGGAGGAGGGTGGGAGGTTGGGATACCAGGTGGTGGGTATTATAGAGGGCACGGATTGCATGGAGCACTGGGTGTGGTGCAAAAATAATGAATACTGCTATGCTGAAAAAAAAAAAAGAAAATATGATCCATATATGCAATGGAGTATTATGCCTCCATCAGAAAGGATGAATGCTCAACTTCTGTATCAACATGGATGGGACTAGAAGAGATTATGCTGAGTGAACTAAGTCAAGCAGAGAGAGTCAATTATCATATGGTATCACTTACTTGTGGAGCATAAGGAAAAACACGAAGGATATTAGGAGATGGAGAGGAGAAGTGAGTTGGGGGAAATTGGATGGGGAGACAAACCATGAGAGAGTGTGGACTCTGAGAGATAAACTGAGGGTTTTAGAGGGGTGGATGGGGGGTGGGGTGAGCCTGGTGTGGGTATTGTGGAAAGCATGTATTGCATGGAGCACTGGTTGTGGTGCGTAAACAATGAATTTTGGAACACTGAGAAAAATTAAACTAAATTAAATTAATAAAACAAAATAAAATAAAGTTGTCCATCAATAGAGAAAATCAAACAAACCAAAAGCTGATTCTTCCAAAACATCAGTAAAATCAATAAACTTCTACCAATTTAAGAAAAAAGGAGAAAGGACACAAATTCTTAATACCAAAAATGAAAAAGGGGTCATCACTACAGATTCCCTGGGCATTAAAACTATTATCAATGAAAAACACAATGGCCATAAATTTGATAACCTAGAGTAAATGAATCAATTCCCTGAAGGACACAATCTGCTAAAATTCACACAAGAACAATAGACAATCAGAACTGTTCTTCATTTATTAAAGAAATTGAATCAACCTACCAAAACAGAAAGCACCAAGCCAAAGTGGATTCACTGGAAAATTCTACCAAGAATTTAATGAAGAAATATAGAATTTTCTACAACCTCTTTCTGAAGATAGAAACAGAGGAAATACTTTCTAAGTTATTTCAAAAAGTCAGTATTACCTCAATACTGAAGCCAGACAAAACCATAGCCCCAACCACTGTGGAATGTGACCTCCATCCCCATATAGCAGGAAAAGCTGGTGAGAACACCTGTAAGTTGCATAACCCAGCAATACTCAAGGCAAGAAAAGGGTGGGCAGAACTGATAAACTTCAGAGCCAAGCTCTCTGGGCATAGCAAATCCCCCTGCTACACTCAGGTGGGGAAGTTAATTTATAGTCCCACCTACTGTGAAGACTCTCTCCCAGCCCTTTCAGACTAGAAAACCTATACAAGAAGTTTGGGGAGTTGCCTGAAGCAGGACCTCCCATTCCTACCCAGGGATAAGAACTGAGAAGAGATGGCCCAGGCACATCTGACAAGGAGGATTAGAAAGAACACCTGGAATCTGTATAATCAGGCAAACATGGGGCTTAGCAGCAGGTGGGAAGAGCTGCTTGTCCTCAAAGCAAAGCCAGTACTGGGCATGGAGGATTCTCCTGCTATGCCTATGCAAGAAGGTAGTAAATGCATAACCTCACCTGTTACTGAGTATAGATCTCAGCCTCTCTCAACTGAAAAGTTTGTTCAGGAAAATTTGGGAGTAGTCTCAAGACCTGCCCAGGCCAGAGAACCAAGACATAATCCCACCTGTAGTGGAGCATAGTTCCCAGTGTCTCATCTGACAGGGAAGTTTAATGAGAACACTTGTAAGCTGCTGAAAAACCCAAAACACTTAAGCCAATAGGTGGGGGGCAGGACTAATTGACCACTGAGCAATGGCAGTGGCACTGTTCAGCCAGGGAAAGTGAGGCATGGGTTGTCTTGAGTCAGGAGCAGAAAGAGCCTTATGCCCTTGGAGCTGCTTTTCCCATGTCTGGGCAAGAAAGCTAATTCATAACTCCACTTATTGTGCAATACAGCCTGCACCAGTAGGGAACCTTAACAAGTGCACACAGGAAACTGTGTAGCTTATCCATCAGCTTGCTCACAGGGACACTTAAATAGAGAGCACAACCTGTGACTTTTCTTGTATACTAAGCAAAACTAATAACCTCATCTGATCAAGATATTCAGTGAAAGCTCTTGCCTAATTCTGGTTTCCCAGACAGAGCCCAGCAGACCCTGGATTCAGTCCAGATGCCTAATTAGAGCAGGTAAGTTAAGTCACAGCCCCACCTACTGGTGAGTACACATAGTACTCAGTCCTGACCATGTAGTAAGCCTGACCAGAAAATCCAAGCAACTGTAAAGCCCATCCTAACACCTCACCAGGGCAGGGAACCAAGCCAATAGTTTTATCCAACAGTTCGCAGCCAATGGCACACCAACTACCACTGACTTCACAGTTGCTTTGCCCAAAACCGGACTCTAATAGCAAGACCCACCTGCCAAAGGACATTCCCAGAAGACACTTTTGAAACCCACACTGAGCTGACTAGTGAACAATTGTCTCTTCCAAGGTGAATTTGCAAAGTCTGGAAGAGAACAACACTTACTCAAATGCACAGATACCAACATAGTGATCAAGGATCATGAAAATGAGGTAAACATGACACTAGAAAGAGAAAGTAATAAAGCTCTAATAACAGCTCCTAAAGAAATAGACTATAAACTCTTAGACAAAGAATTCAGAATAATTCCTTAAACACAGTTTAATAAACTAAAAAATAAGCATACATCTAAATAAAATTAGTAAACAATGCATGAACAAAAAAGAGTAGGAACCATCAATAAAAGCAACAAAACCAGAAATTCTAGAGCTAAAAAACACAATGATTGAACTGAACAATTCAAAAGAAAGCTTCAAAAGCAGATATGACCACGTGCAAGAAAGATTTAATGTTAGGAGGAGTTAAAATGGCAGAGGAGTAGGGGACCCTAAGTTTGTCTGGTCCTTGGAATTTAGTTAGATAGTTATCTGATTTTATAATTTCCAAATGATTTTCCTGAGCGTCTGAAAAATTAAACAAGATCTGAGAAAAGAACTGCTGCAAATCTACAAATAGAAAAGCAACCACTTTTTGCAGGGTAGGAGGTACAGAGAAGTGACTCCAAAGCAATATATCGGAAGATAAACTGCTGGGGAAGAAGCTCCCATAAACTGGGTACTGGAAAGTGTTATAAGGAATGGAGCACAAAATCAGAACTTTTAGACGTCTAAGGTGCCCAGGTGGCAAAGCAGGGTGGAAGTGCAGGTGGAAGAGGTGGTCTCAGGGTCCATGGAGTAACCAAAAAAATGGGACACAAAAAGTGACAGAGTTCCCAAGCACTGGAGTGGCTGAAAAGCTGGCTGAAAACAGTGAGGCTAGGCGGCAACTTTCTGTTCAGTGTTGCGACTCCAAATGGGTCACCTGTCTCAGATAAAAACGCTTGGTCACAGGCTGGATGAACACAGAATTTGGATGGTAACCAGAAAGACAAGAGTGAGTGACTGCTTTTCTGTGAGGGCTCACTGAGTGTGGAAACTTTCAGCTCTGGTCTAGAGATAGGGACACCACCATTTTATCACCCCCATTGATGCTGAAAGTCCTCAGGTAGTAAAATAGCATCACATAGTGTGATCGGGGTTGCTTACACTGAGCCTGGCCCTCTGGCAAAGGGGGTGCAATTCTGGCCTGGGAAAGACCCCTGAGAATCAGCGCAAAAGGCCCCTCCCCTAGAAGACCAGCAGGAACATCCAGCTAACACCAAGTTTACCGATCATAAAGAACTGCAAACTCCAGCTCTTGGGGAAAACAGTACATAACATTCACGGGTTTTTTCCTTATTATTCCTTAGTCTTTCAGTTTTAATTTTTAAGTTTAATTTTTATTTTTTTAAAGATTTTATTTATTTATTAGACACACAGAGAGAGATTACAAGTAGGCAGAGAGGCAGGCAGAGAGAAAGGGGGAAGCAGGCCCCCTGCTGAGCAGAGACCCTGAGATCTCTAATAAGAGATTAAGAAGGACACAATATCATTATAAAGGGGGTATATTCAACATGAATATTTAACAATTGTAAATATTTATGCCCCAACTTGGGAGCAACTTGGGAGCAGCCAATTATATAAACCCATTTGTAACAAAATTAGAGAAACTCATTGATAATAATACAATAATAGTAGAGGATTTTTAACACCTCTCACAGCAAAGGACAGGTCATCTACGCAGAAGAGCAACAAGGAAATGTGAGGTTTGAATGACACACTGGACCAGATGGAATTCATAGATATATACAGAGCATTTCACCCTAAATTAGAATACCCATTCTTTTGCAGTGCACATGGAATATTCTCCAGAACAGATTACATACTGGGTTACAAATAAGGTTTCAACTGGTATAAAAAGACTGAGATCATGCTATTCTTAACTATAGAGAACAAACTGAGGACTGCTGGAAAGGAGGTGGGTGGGAGAATGAGGTAATTGGTTGATGGGCATTGAAGAGGATACTTAATGTAATGAACACTAGGTGTTATATGTAACTGATGAATCACTAAATTCTACCCCTGAAACTAATAAAATGCTATGTTAACCCAATTGAATTTATATAAAACAATTAAAAAAATAAAATCAACAAGGAAATGGTGGCTTTGAATGACCTATTGGGCCAGATGGATTTAACGGTATATTCAGAACATTACACCCTAAACCAGCTAAATGCACCTTCTTTTCAAGTGCACATGGAACATAATCCAAAATAGATCACATAATAGCCCACAAAACAAGTATTACAAGTTTAAAAGGATGGAAGACATTCCATGCATTTTTTCTCAGTACACTATGAAGCTAGAATCAATGAGAAGAAAAAATCTGGGTAGAGCACAAATACATAGATGTAAACAACATACTACTAAACAATAAATGGTTCAAGGATGCGATCAAAGAGGAAATGAACATATGGAGACAAATAAAAATGAAAGCAAAATAGCCCCAAGTCTTTGGGATTCTAAAAAAGCTGTCCTAAGAGGGAAGTCTAAAGCAATACAGGACTGCCCCAAGAAGCAAGAAAAGGCTCAAATAAACAACCTATCCTTACAGCTAAAAGACCTAGAAAAAGAAAAAGAAATGACTCCAAACCAAAAGAAGGAAGGACATAATAAAGATGAGAGTAGAAATATATGATATAGGCACTAAAAAAATACAACAGACAAATACAACCAGGAGATGGTTCTTGGACAGGATAAAAAAAATTGGTAAACCTTTGGCCAGACTCATCAAAAGAAAAGAGAGAGAGGATTTAAATAAACAAAATCAGAAATTAAAGAATTGGGGGGGAAAAAGTGACACCACAAAAATCCAAAAGATTATAAGAGAATATAAAAAAAATTATATGCCAACAAATTAGACAACCTATAAGAAATGGATAAGTTCCTAGAAACATAAGCTACCACAATTGAAGTGGGAAGAAACTGAAAATGTATATGGATTGATTATCATCAATGAAATTAAATCATAATAAAAAAAAAAAAACACCTCCCAACAAAAGTGCAGGACCAGACTGCTTCACGGGTGAGCTCTATCAAAATTTACAGAGTTAATACCCATTATTCTCAAACTATTCCAAAAAAGTGGAAGAGAAAGGAAGTCTTCCAAATTTCTGGTACAGTGCATGCATTACACTGATACAAAACCAGATAAAGATACCACAAGAAAAGAGAACTACAAGTCAATATCTCTGATGAACATAAATATAAAAATACTCAACAAAATACTAGCAAACTGAATTTAATACTACCTTAAAAAAATCATTCACCATGATCAAGTATGATTTCTTCCCAGGATGCAAGTGTGGAAATCAGTTAATATGATACATCACATCAACAAGGGAAAGGATAGGAACCATACGATCCTTTCAAAAGATGCAGAAATGCATTTGACAAACAACCATTCATGATAAAAACCCTCAACAGAACAGGTTTACAGGGAACAAACTTCAACAAAATAAAGGTCACATATAAAAATCCACAGCTAACATTATACTCAATTTTGAAAAAGGTGAAAGTTTTCCCCCCAAGATCAGGAACAAGACAAGAAAATCCACTCTCACCACATTTATTCAACATAGTACTGGAAGTCCTAGCCATAGCAATCAGACATCAAAAGAATAAAAGCCATCCAAATTGGTAAGGAAGAAGTAAAACTTTCCTATTTTCAGATGACATAATACTCTATAAAGAAAACACAAAGTACTCCACAATACTACTAAAGCTGATAAATGAATTCAGTGAGTTTCCAGGATACAAAATGAATGTGTAGAAATCCATTTCATTTCTTTTTTTTTCAGATTTTATTTATTTATTTGAGAGTCCATTGCTTTCTATATGTCAACAATGAATTAACAGAAAGAGAAATTAAGAAAGCAATTCCATTTATAATTGCATCAAAAATAATAAGGTACCTAGGAATAAACTTAAACAAGGGTGTGAAAGACCTGTACTCTAAAAACTATAAAACAATGATGAAATAAATTGAAGATAACTAACAAATGGAAAGATACTTTTGCTCATGGATTGGAAGAACAGAGTTAAAATGTCCATGATACCAAAAGCAATCTACACATTTAATACAGTCCCCATCAAAATACCAATAGCATTTTCACAGAGCTCAAACAAACAATCCTAATCTTTGGAACCACCAAATAGCCAAAGCAATGTTGAAGAAAAATAACTAAGCTGGAATTATCTCAGTTCCTGATTTCAAGTTCTCTTACAAAGCTATAGTAATGAAAACAGTACAGTAATTTCACAAAAATAGTCATCATGTCAATGGAAAAGACCTGAAAACTCAGAAGCGAAACCACAGTTATATGGTAAATTAATCTTCAACAAAGGAGGAAAGAATATACAGTGTGAAAAAAACACTATCTTCAAGAAATGGTATTATGAAAACGTGACAGCTACATGAGAAAGAATGAAACTGGACCACTCTCCTACACCATACACAAAAAATGAACTCAAAAAGGGTTAAAAATCTAAATGTGAGACCTAAACCCATAAATATCCTAGAAGAGAGCACAGGTAGTAACTTTTCTGACATCAACTATAGCAACATTTTTTCTAGACACATCTCATGAGGCAAGGAAAATAAGAGCAAAAATAAACTATTGGGAGTACATCAAATTAAACAGCTTCTGCACAGTGAAGGAAGCAATCAACAAAACTGAAAGTCAATGTATGGAATGGGAGAGGACATTTGCAAGTGATATATCTGATAAAGGGCTACTATCCAAAGTATATAAATAACTTACACAAGCTAATATTCCCTCCAAATAATCTGATTAAAAATGGGCAGAAGACCTTTCTTGTTTCTTGAGAAAGGCTTGTACCGCTATATATTTTCCTCTCAGGACTGCCTTTATTGTGTCCCACAGATTTTGAACCGTTGTATTTTCATTATCATTTGTTTCCATGATTTTTTTCAATTCTTCTTTAATTTCCCGGTTGACCCATTCATTCTTTAGAAGGATACTGTTTAGTCTCCATGTATTTGGGTTCTTTCCAAACTTCCTTTTGTGGTTGAGTTCTAGCTTTAGAGCATTGTGGTCTGAAAATATGCAGGGAATGATCCCAATCTTTTTATACCGGTTGAGTCCTGATTTAGGACCGAGGATGTGATCTATTCTGGAGAATGTTCCATGTGCACTAGAGAAGAATGTGTATTCTGTTGCTTTGGGATGAAATGTTCTGAATATATCTGTGATGTCCATCTGGTCCAGTGTGTCGTTTAAGGCCTTTATTTCCTTGCTGATCTTTTGCTTGGATGACCTGTCCATTTCAGTGAGGGGAGTGTTAAAGTCCCCTACTATTATTGTATTGTTGTTGATGTGTTTCTTTGATTTTGTTATTAATTGGTTTATATAGTTGGCTGCTCCCACGTTGGGGGCATAGATATTTAAAATTGTTAAATCTTCTTGTTGGACAGACCCTTTGAGTATGATATAGTGTCCTTCCTCATCTCTTATTATAGTCTTTGGCTTAAAATCTAATTGATCTGATATAAGGATTGCCACTCCTGCTTTCTTCTGATGTCCATTAGCATGGTAAATTCTTTTCCACCCCCTCACTTTAAGTCTGGAGGTGTCTTCGGGCTTAAAATGAGTTTCTTGGAGGCAACATATAGATGGGTTTTGTTTTTTTATCCATTCTGATATCCTGTGTCTTTTGACAGGGGCATTTAGCCCATTCACATTCAGGGTAATTATTGAGAGATATGAATTTAGGGCCATTGTATTGCCTGTAAGGTGACTGTTATTGTATAAGGTCTCTGTTCCTTTCTGATCTACCACTTGTAGGCTCTCTCTTTGCTTAGAGGACCCCTTTCAATATTTCCTGTAGAGCTGGTTTGGTATTTGCAAATTCTTTCAGTTGTTGTTTGTCCTGGAAGCTTTTAATCTCTCCTTCTATTTTCAATGTTAGCCTAGCTGGATATAGTATTCTGGGCTGCATGTTTTTCTCGTTTAGTGCTCTAAAAATATCATGCCAGCTCTTTCTGGCCTGCCAGGTCTCTGTGGATAAGTCAGCTGCCAATCTAATATTTTTACCATTGTATGTTACAGACTTCTTTTCCCGGGCTGCTTTCAGGATTTTCTCTTTGTCACTGAGACTTGTAAGTTTTACTATTAGGTGACGGGGTGTGGGCCTATTCTTATTGATTTTGAGGGGCGTTCTCTGAACCTCCTGAATTTTGATGCTCGTTCCCTTTGCCATATTGGGGAAATTCTCCCCAATAATTCTCTCCAGTATACCTTCTGCTCCCCTCTCTCTTTCTTCTTCTTCTGGAATCCCAATTATTCTAATGTTGTTTCGTCTTATGGTGTCACTTAATTCTCGAATTCTCCCCTCGTGGTCCAGTAGCTGTTTGTCCCTCTTTTGCTCAGCTTCTTTATTCTCTGTCATTTGGTCTTCTATATCACTAATTCTTTCTTCTGCCTCATTTATCCTAGCAGTTAGAGCCTCCATTTTTGATTGCACCTCATTAATAGCTTTTTGGATTTCAACTTGGTTAGATTTTAGTTCTTTTATTTCTCCAGAAAGGGCTTTTATATCTCTCGAGAGGGTTTCTCTAATATCTTCCATGCCTTTTTCGAGCCCGGCTAGAACCTTGAGAATTGTCATTCTGAACTCTAGATCTGACATATTACTGATGTCTGTATTGATTAGGTCCCTAGCCTTCGGTACTGCCTCTTGTTCTTTTTTTTGCGTTGAGTTTTTACGTCTTGTCATTTTGGCCAGATAAGAGTAAATAAAGGGGCAAGTAAAATACTAAAAGGGTGGCAACAACCCCAGGAAAATATGCTTTAACCAAATTAGAAGAGATCCAAAATCGTGAGTGGGGAGAAAGGGGATAAAAAGAGGTTCAAAAAGAAAGAAAGAAAAAAAAAGAAAAAAAAATTTTTTTTTTTTAAAAAAGAAAACACCTGGGAAAAATGTAAAAAAGAAAAAATATATATATTAGATAAACTAGTAAAAAATCGTTAAAAAAGAAAAAGGTAACAGTTAAAAAAAAAAAAAAGTTTTACCTGAAGGCGAGAAGAAAAAAAAAAAAATGAAAAAGAAAAAATTAAATTAACTGCAAGACTAAAAAAAATCACAGGAAAAAAGCCATGAGTTCCGTGCTTGGCTTTCTCCTCCTCTGGAATTCTGCTGCTCTCCTTGGTATTGAAACCGCACTCCTTGGTAGGTGAACTTGGTCTCGGCTGGAGTTCTTGTTGATCTTCTGGGGGAGGGGCCTGTTGTAGTGATTCTCAAGTGTCTTTGCCCCAGGCGGAATTACACCTCCCTTACCCGGGGCCGGGGTGAGTAATCCGCTCGGGTTTGCTTTCAGGAGCTTTTGTTCCCTGAGCGCTTTCCGTAGAGTTCCGGAGGACGGGAACACAAATGGCGGCCTCCTGGTCTCCGGCCCGGAGGAGCCGAGAGCCCGGGGCCCCACTCCTCAGTGCGCCCTCAGAGAACAGCGCCCAGTTACTCCCGTCTGCCTGACCTCCGGCGGCGCTCCGAGCTCACCGAGCCTGCGATCGGTTCAAGGTAACACCGAGCTGCGAGCTTACTGTCGGCTCTGTTTCTGTAGCCGGCTTTCCCGTTCCAATACCCGCAAGCTCTGCGACACTCAGACACCCCCGATCCTTCTGTGACCCTGCGGGACCTGAGGCCACGCTGACCCCGCGTGGGCTTCGCCCCGGTTTAGCCTCTGGAGCGATGTCCCTCAGCGGAACAGACTTTTAAAAGTCCTGATTTTGTGCGCGGTTGCTCCGCCGCTTGCCGGGAGCCGGCCCCTCCCCCCGGGGTCTATCTTCCCGTCGCTTTGGATTCACTTCTCCGCCGGTCCTACCTTTCAGAAAGTGGTTGTTTTTCTGTTTCCAGAATTGCTGTTCTTCTTCTCTTCGATCTGCCGATGGATTTTCAGGTGTTTGCAATCTTTAGATAAGCTATCTAGCTGATCTCCGGCTAGCTGAAGCAGTCTCAGCTTGCTACTTCTCCGCTACACCTAAAGGAGCTGGAGAAAGAACAAGAAAGAAACCCTAAGCCCAGCAGGAGAAGAGAAATCATAAAGATCAGAGCAGAAATCAATGAAATAGAAACCAAAAAAACAATAGAACAAATCAACGAAACTAGGAGCTGGTTCTTTGAAAGAATTAATAAAATTGATAAACCCCTGGCCCGACTTATCAAAAAGAAAAGAGAAAGGACCCAAATAAATAAAATCATGAATGAAAGAGGAGAGATCACAACTAACACCAAAGAAATACAAACTATTATAAGAACATACTATGAGCAACTCTACGGCAATAAATTTGACAATCTGGGAGAAATGGATACATTCCTAGAAACATATAAACTACCACAACTGAACCAGGAAGAAATAGAAAGCCTGAACAGACCCATAACCAGTAAGGAGATTGAAACAGTCATTAAAAATCTCCAAACAAACAAAAGCCCAGGGCCAGATGGCTTCCCGGGGGAATTCTACCAAACATTTAAAGAAGAACTAATTCCTATTCTCCTGAAACTGTTCCAAAAAATAGAAATGGAAGGAAAACTTCCAAACTCATTTTATGAGGCCAGCATCACCTTGATCCCAAAACCAGGCAAGGATCCCACCAAAAAAGAGAGCTATAGACCGATATCCTTGATGAACACAGATGCAAAAATACTCAACAAAATACTAGCCAATAGGATTCAACAGTACATTAAAAAGATTATTCACCACGACCAAGTGGGATTTATTCCAGGGCTGCAAGGTTGGTTCAACATCCGCAAATCAGTCAATGTGATACAACACATCAATAAAAGAAAGAACAAGAACCATATGATACTTTCAATAGATGCTGAAAAAGCATTTGACAAAGTACAGCATCCCTTCCTGATCAAAACTCTTCAAAGTGTAGGGATAGAGGGCACATACCTCAATATCATCAAAGCCATCTATGAAAAACCCACCGCAAATATCATTCTCAATGGAGAAAAACTGAAAGCTTTTCCACTAAGTTCAGGAACACGGCAGGGATGTCCATTATCACCACTGCTATTCAACATAGTACTAGAGGTCCTAGCCTCAGCAATCAGACAACAAAAGGAAATTAAAGGCATCCAAATTGGCAAAGAAGAAGTCAAATTATCACTCTTCGCAGATGATATGATACTATATGTGGAAAACCCAAAAGACTCCACTCCAAAACTGCTAGAACTTATACAGGAATTCAGTAAAGTGTCAGGATATAAAATCAATGCACAGAAATCAGTTGCATTTCTCTACACCAACAGCAAGACAGAAGAAAGAGATATTAAGGAGTCAATCCCATTTACAATTGCATCCAAAACCATAAGATACCTAGGAATAAACCTAACCAAAGAGACACAGAATCTATACTCAGAAAACTATAAAGTACTCATGAAAGAAATTGAGGAAGACACAAAGAAATGGAAAAATGTTCCATGCTCCTGGATTGGAAGAATAAATATTGTGAAAATGTCTATGCTACCTAAAGCAATCTACACATTTAATGCAATTCCTATCAAAGTACCATCCATCTTTTTCAAAGAAATGGAACAAATAATCCTAAAATTTATATGGAACCAGAAAAGACCTCGAATAGCCAAAGGGATATTGAAAAAGAAAGCCAACGTTGGTGGCATCACAATTCCGGACTTCAAGCTCTATTACAAAGCTGTCATCATCAAGACAGCATGGTACTGGCACAAAAACAGACACATAGATCAATGGAACAGAATAGAGAGCCCAGAAATAGACCCTCAAATCTATGGTCAACTCATCTTCGACAAAGCAGGAAAGAATGTCCAATGGAAAAAAGACAGCCTCTTCAATAAATGGTGCTGGGAAAATTGGACAGCCACATGCAGAAAAATGAAATTGGACCATTTCCTTACACCACACACAAAAATAGACTCAAAATGGATGAAGGACCTCAATGTGCGAAAGGAATCCATCAAAATCCTTGAGAACACAGGCAGCAACCTCTTCGACCTCTGCCGCAGCAACATCTTCCTAGGAACAACGCAAAAGGCAAGGGAAGCAAGGGAAAAAATGAACTACTGGGATTTCATCAAGATCAAAAGCTTTTGCACAGCAAAGGAAACAGTTAACAAAATCAAAAGACAACTGACAGAATGGGAGAAGATATTTGCAAACGACATATCAGATAAAGGACTAGTGTCCAGAATCTATAAAGAACTTAGCAAACTCAACGCCCAAAGAACAAATAATCCAATCAAGAAATGGGCAGAGGACATGAACAGACATTTCTGCAAAGAAGACATCCAGATGGCCAACAGACACATGAAAAAGTGCTCCACATCACTCGGCATCAGGGAAATACAAATCAAAACCACAATGAGATATCACCTCACGCCAGTCAGAATGGCTAAAATCAACAAGTCAGGAAATGACAGATGCTGGCGAGGATGTGGAGAAAGGGGAACCCTCCTACACTGTTGGTGGGAATGCAAGCTGGTGCAGCCACTCTGGAAAACAGCATGGAGGTTCCTCAGAATGTTGAAAATAGAACTGCCCTATGACCCAGCAATTGCACTATTGGGTATTTACCCTAAAGATACAAATGTAGTGATCCAAAGGGGCACATGCACCCGAATGTTTATAGCAGCAATGTCCACAATAGCCAAACTATGGAAAGAACCTAGATGTCCATCCACAGATGAATGGATCAAGAAGATGTGGTATATATACACAATGGAATACTATGCAGCCATCAAAAGAAATGAAATCTTGCCATTTGCAACAACATGGATGGAACTAGAGCGTATCATGCTTAGCGAAATAAGTCAAGCAGAGAAAGACAACTATCATATGATCTCCCTGATATGAGGAAGTGGTGATGCAACATGGAGGCTTAAGTGGGTAGAAGAAGAATAAATGAAACAAGATGGGATTGGGAGGGAGACTAACCATAAGTGACTCTTAATCTCACAAAACAAACTGAGGGTTGCTGGGGGGAGGGGGTTTGGGAGAAGGGGGTGGGATTATGGACATTGGGGAGGGTATGTGCTTTGGTGAGTGCTGTGAAGTGTGTAAACCTCGTGATTCACAGACCTGTACCCCTGGGGATAAAAATATATGTTTATAAAAAATAAAAAGTTAAAAAAAAAATGGGCAGAAGAAATGAACAGACATTTCACAAAGACATACAGATGGCCAATAGACACGTGAAAAGATGCTTCAGGAGAATGCAAATCACTCATCATCAGGGGAATGCAAATTAAAACCACAATAAAATATTGCCATACACCTGTCAGAATTCTTAAAATTAAAAAAAAAAAACACACAAGAAACAATAGGTGTTGGTGCGGATGTGGATAGAAAGGAACCCTCTTGCATCATTGGTGGGAATGCAAACTGTTGAAGTCCCTCTGGCAAACAGTATGTGGGTTCCTCAAAAATTTAAAAATGGAACTAACCTATAACCCATTAATTATACTACTGGGTATTTAGCCAAAGAATACAAAAAGACTAACTTGAAAGAATATATGCACTCTTATGTTTATTGAAGCATTATTTACAATAACCAAATTATGGAAGCAACCCAAGTGTTCATGATAGATTTATAGATAAAGATGTAGTTTATATATACAATGGAATATTATTCAGCCATAAAAAGAATGAAATCTTTTCATTTGCAATAACATGGATGGATCTAGAGAGTATAATGTTAAGCAAAATATGTCAGTTAAAGACAGATACCATATAATTTCACTTATATGTGGATTTTAAGAAACAAAGCTATCAAGCAATGGGAAAAAAGAGAAAGAGAGAGAGAGAGAAACCAAGAAACACTCAGCAAACTGATGGTTACGAAAGGGGAGGTGTGTGGGGGATGGGTGAAATATGTGATGGAGACTAAAGAGTATACTTATCATGATGAGCACTGAATAATGTATAGAATTGTGGAATCACTATATTGCTTGTCTGAAACTAACATAACACTGTTACCTAAACTGGGATCAAAATTAAAAAATAAAACTGAAAAAAATAAATAAAATATATTTTACTATCTGGATTTATTTCAGTGCAACAAATGAAGTTAAAAGACTAATTATTTCAAATGGTCAGCTCATTGTTTCAATATCAATAATTTTTTACTTCATATTTTACTTAGTGATTTGAAATATATTTTTATGCATATTTAATTATATAAAGCGAGATCTGTTTTAGATCTCTGTCTGTTCCAGTTCTGTTAGACTATTTCCAATACTTGTATCAAACTTGTAATTACTGTGGATTTATTTATTTTAGTTTTGGTAGAGCTGTCCCTCATTATTTCTTTTTCTTTTTTCCTTTTTTTACAGAATTGAACTACTTTTTTTAAGTGTTTCTTTTTTAAGGATGAGATTTAGAAATATTTAATCTAAGGAAAATATAATCTCTATCATGTCATTGCTCTGTTTTAAAGTATTCAGTCCTCTTCTCTTCCGGACACCCTCTGTGCTTTGTCATAGAAACCCTCGATGACAGATTGGAGTTTATTGAGAAGTCAGTTTTGAATTCCCAGTAATACCATGGTAAGCTCAATGTCATCATGGGAATCCACCTCTCACTTCCCAAACATCCCAGAATGTATGCTGTATTCCAAAAGATGAATGCATCTAGCGATATACTGATTTCATCTAATTCTGGGAAAACCAAGTGAGGGGAATAAGTGTTTTATTCTATTCCCACAAACAAACTGAACCTCCCATATACATAATTACGTTATACACATAACACCAGAATCGACATCTGGTGGTACACTAGGCCAGTAGTTTTAATATTCTTATTATTCTTCAAATAAAATTACTTGTGGAAATTCAATACAAATTATATAAACTGGGGCTCTCTGGCTAAAGTGAGGAGTTCCTGAACCATTTCCACTGAACCCTAGCACTCTTAACAATTAACAAGTACTGTTCAGTAATCACCCCAGAGATGTTGATTCTGACCTGCTTATTTAGCATATTCTATCCTCCCATCCCTTTGTCATAGGGTCTCTTATTATTTTCACGGGTTAAGACTCACAGCCCCTGAGAGATATACCCCTTATTCCAGCCACATAAATGGCTCATAAGTAGGCCTGTCATTACTAGCTAATCAGTGACTACTAAGAGGTGTGGAGGAAGCATAAGACTGGCTCCTTTATGATTCCTGGTAACTGATTTTGACAAAGACAGGAAGTTGGTCTGTATAGAATCTATTTTTTCCTCCTCTTCTCTCTTTTTCTCTCTCTTAACATAGGGGATTCTTTAATATTTTTCTTTTGGTGGCAGTATTGCTACACTGAAATGAAACCATTCCTTCCTCCCACTCTTTGCTTTTGAAAAACATCTACAACTGAAACAAATGTATTTTACTTGAGCAAAGTGACTTGTACCTGCATCTGTGATTTACAACTAAGGGAGATTTCCTGGAGCCCATCCCCTAATAATTTTGTGCCCAACCTTTCTTGATTATACAGGAAAGGAAGTTCAAGTATGTCCCATGATTTCCTCCTTGGTTTTTTTCTTATTTTTTTTCTTTTCAATAACTTTTCCATGGTTCAAATATGTATCTTCTAATTACAGAACATTTGGAAAATATAAAAAAGATTAAAGAAAATAAATATCATCCATTACAATCCCATAAATAAGAGAGAACTACTAATAGTTTGAAGCAAATCTCTCTAGTGTGTTTTTTTAATCTACTTTAACATAATTATGTGGTATGGTACATATAATTTAGTACTCTACTTTTTAGCACTTATATATCATAAGCATGTTTACATGCTCTTTAAGTTAAATCATTTTTAGATATTATTCTTAGTGACTAGAATAATCTATCATATGGATGTATCAGATTATTGTTTCCTCTAAAATGAAACATTTACGTTGCTTCTAAAATACTTGTTTTTAAATATGGAAGCTACATAAGTGTGTACTGATAGATGATGGATAAGGAAGATGTGGTATTTATATATGTGTGTGTGTGTAAGAGTGTGTGTATACACATATATGGAAATGTTACACAGTCATAAAAAGGATGAGATCTTGCCATTTATGACTACGTGGATAGACCTACAGGGTATTGTTGGGTCCATGGTCAAAGGAAAGAGAGTGATACAAAGCGAAGGTTAAGCAAAGCTTTATTTCACACCAAGCATCGAGAATCAAACTGAGCAGCCAGGGCCATCTTTTGAAAAGAGGCAACCCCTCCCAGCCTCACAGACTAACTTTTATAGAGTAAAGGCCATGTGGTTGAGCCTGGCCACACGCAGGTGGCCAATTAAATTATAATTCACCCTATAGTAGCTATTTGAACTAGCTTATCACTCTGGTCAGAATTTGCGCCCAACAGGCAGGGCCCACATTCTTGGGTGGTTAGGGAGGTGCTTTTCTGATTGGATGTCTCCACCTGGCTTGACTCATCCTTGTATTCTGGGCTCTGTTACCTCCCCCTGACCTGATACATCCTGGTATATGGGCTCTGTTATCAGGGGCTGGTCAGTCATATTTTACTGGTTTCCCAGAATTGTTTCTAAGTAAGTTCCTCTAGGAGCGAGGGGTGGGCTCAATCTAAGTTTACTGCATAAACAACAAAATGGCTCGCTCTGGCTAAGCAGGCCCTTACATTCCCCCCTTTTTTGGAGATTAGTCAAATCCTTGACTTTTCAGCCAATTCTATGTTCTTCTGTTCTAAGGGGTTATATTGAGCATGTACGATTAACATGTTTATCACTCTAATTTTTTTCTATACAAATGACATTAGGGCATTTATAATGCAGGGGCCAAAAAGTAACATTAGTAATTATAAAACCAGGGTGCCTGCAATTGCTGATTTTAGGGAAGTCAAACATGGATACCAGTTGAGCAAACTTTTATAGCATCCCTATTGTGCACGACAGTACTCTGGTGGGCCCCCAGGCCCTTTCCCCCACCACATTGGGGAGGCCCAGTGTTAGGGCACATGTAAAATTGTAAGGCCTCTAAACAGGAGTTAATGGGTGCCAATTGGCATAAGGTTACATTAAATTGCACAGTCGGCTGATGAGTTAGCCATTCACCACCTTGTATAACCCTTTCCACTTTTCCTAATTCTGTTCATTTAATTTCCCATCTATACTTTTCTGTCTTATGAGGTGACTTAGAAGCTATTACATAAACAGGTAACAATAGGAGCAACAATGAACTCATAGTCTTTTGAGTCTTAGCTTTAGTCCACGGTCAGCAGGGTCCATTGACAGCAGCTTCCAGCTCTGGTGGGCATCCTCGTCCTCAGCTCTTTTGACATGACTTGCACAGATCCAGACCCAGATGCCTTCTATTTTCACTGCCATGGGGGTGGTCAGGGTGACAGTAAAGGTCCCTTCTAGTGAGGCTCCAATTTTCCCACTTGGTGGTGGCATATCCAAATCAAGTCCCTGGGTTGGTAGGGATGTGGTTCCAGCTCCGTCTCTGTCTCAGTGTGGGCAGTTTGGATCCATGTGTGGGCTCTTTTTAGACAGACTGTAATGCCTGCAGTGACTGGAGTACAGACTGATCAGTTATTTCTGCTAGGGCAACCTCTTATAGCCGAGGGCAGAGTGGGTGGGGGGTGTTTCCTGAACATTATTTCAAATGGGGTCACCTTCTTTAAGTAGGGTGTACATCACACCCTGAGGAGAGTGAAGGGAAGGAGATCCACCTATTGACCACCAGTCTCCAGAATTATCTTTGTCAAGGTCTCTTTAAGAGTCTAGTTCATTCTCTCTACTTGCCTGGAGCTCTGGGGCTGGTAGGCACAATGTAGTTTTCAATTAGTGCCCATGGCTGTGGCCAATGCCTGTGAGACTGAACTCACAAATTCAGGGCCATTGTCTGACACGATCGCGAGAGGTAACCCAAACCTCTAGTAGCTTTTTGGCTACCACTCCTGCCATCTCATTTTTGGCAGAAAAAGCCTTTTCCCAGCCTGAAAAGGTATCCACAAAAACTAACATATTTGTGTCCATATTTTCCCGGTCTAATCTCTGTAAAATCTATTTCCCAATAAATTCCTGGCTCCTTACCCCTTTCTCTCTTCCCTCTTCCCATTCTGGTTTTTCCCACATTTACTGCCTGACATTGAGCACATCTATCAACCACATCCTGAGCCATACGCCCTAATTTAGAAACCTGAAACTGCTTGCCCATAAGCTCCTTAAGCTTGTGTGTCCCCAAATGAGTGCCCTGATGTATTTGGCTTACTAATTTTCTTCCTAGTCTTCAAGGAAGAATTAACTTTTCTGTTCTAGTCTTAGCCCAGTCCTGTTCATAGTTTAACCTACTTTTGTAAAGTCTAGTTTAACCCACTTTTGTAAATATTTTAAATCTTCCTCTGAAGTATACCTCAAGTTGTCTAGCTTAGGTAAACAAACATTTAAAGACAACCAAATCTAGAATTTAACATCCATAAAGGTGTGTTATTAAAACACATTTTTTCTCTCTAAAATAACCCTCATTTCCAGAGATAGCCAAATCAGGACTAATTTATTTGAAAGATAAGTCCAGTTTTAACAAACTTGGCCTAATTATTTACATAAGCTCAGCAAGAACAGTGAGTGTGATCATATAGACATTTTAGAATCTGCTTTGCTGGAACTTCTTATAAGGAATCTCTAGGTTGAACTTTTAGTAGCCTCTCCAGGCCAGAAGCCAAGCCACGTAGTTGCCATCAGACATGCCTGCAATACCTGTTGATATGGGCAAATTTCTCTTCCTGAGGTACCCAGTGTATTCTGAGGCTCTGCACCTACCAGGGAGTGACATCCTTTACTCACCTGGTGAGGCTGCTGGGAACTTTGTAAGCAAGGTATCAGGCCAACAGTTCCAGCTTTATGGCTCCAGGTTTCATAAAGTCAACCTTAGTTCCTTTAGCTGTCTGGTCATATCTGAGTCTTTTCAAATATGACATTCCAGTCAAAGCCTTGGTAAAATAACTAGTGTTTTCAATGGTGTCCTATTACAAGGAGAACAGATTCTTATTGAACGTATGCAAATGACTGATTGCCATGGAAGAAAGAATATTTGCTGAGCCCTTTTGGTTTCAGAGGGTTTGAATAGAGAGAAAAGTTGAATGCCTTGATTTGTTTACAAATGAAAACTTTTACATCTCTGTAAATTACAGATAACTTAAGAAAAGTTTTCCCCAGTCTGGAAGAGCAAACATTACAGAGCCAGTAATGTTTAAAATAATATAAAGCATGGGGTGCCTGGGTGGCTTAGTGGGTTAAAGCCTCTTTCTTCAGCTCAGGTCATGATCTCAGGGTCCTGGGATCGAACCCCACATCAGGCTCTCTGCTCAGTGGGTAGCCTGCTTCCCTTTCTCTCTCTGCCTGCTTCTCTGCCTGCTTGTAATCTTTGTCAAATAAATAAGTAAAATCTTTAATAAAATAAAATAAAATAAAATAAAATAAGACAAAACATTAAGAGACACAACATTACAATCTTTCAGTTTATTTAGTCCCATGTTACTAATTCTGGTTTAGTCCGAATGCAGTTTCTACTTCTGGAAATTTTTACCCATTTCACTTCCAGGATTTCAACATATCAAAGACCTGTATTTGTCCTGAAAGTTTCCCATATGAATTTTCTTTAAGGCAGAATTCATTTTACAAGAGAATTAAAACAATTACAAATGACAAGAACTCAGAATAGATATGGTTAAATTACCAGGTGATGACCCTATCAAAACATTAAAACTTTAGGAAATGTATAGAACCCTTAGAGTAGTTACAGTACTTACCCAAATGTAACCCAAGGTTTATTATTGGTGTAGCAGTACTTACTGAGTAACTTAGTATACCAAGGAAAAGCCTTTATGAGTCAAAGAGATCTCATTTACAATTTGAATCTTGTCAACAATTGCTAAAACCTTAGAAAGTTTTTTTTTTAAGATTTTATTTATTTATCAGAGAGAGAGAGGGGGAGAGAGCGAGCACAGGCAGACAGAATGTCAGGCAGAGGCAGAGGGAGAAGCAGGCTCCCTGCTGAGCAAGGAGTCCGATGTGGGACTCGATCCCAGGACGCTGGGATCATGACCTGAGCCGAAGGCAGCGGCTTAACCCACTGAGCCACCCAGGCGCCCCTAATGCCTGTATTTTATGTAGTATTTCTATCAAATGAATAAACTGTGTGCTCCCTTGTTCAAATAGATAAAATACATCTTTGAAGAAATACAGACCAAGTAGAAACAAGCTTCTGCCTTATATTGGGGAATGATAACACTGGAGGTATTTTCTCATTTTTCTGTAAAACTCGCCTATTTAAGGAAGAGAAAAAAATCGTAAGACAAGAAAAATACTTTTAAAAAATAACTTATTCTCTAAAACAAACTAGCTATAAGTCATTGAAATCAATGTACTCAGTTCTGTGATTAGCATGCCCTCCCAAGAGAGTTCAAATTCATAGAACTACTACCTTTGCACATGTTTTTAATGGAAGCTGCTTTTTTTCTAGCCAAAAATCTGTCTTTTGTACCCAGGAATTTTTGGAAATGAGGATCACCTTTAAAGAATGAGAAATTAGCTATCAGGTGTGGGGCACCTGGAGCAAATGCAGCTAATCAAAAATTCAATCCACTGCATATAACCTGAATTTTTTTGTTTTATATTTTAGGGTTTTTTTTCCTGATTTAATTTTTACAAAGTCCAATCCTGGAGGGACCTCTCTGAAATGGAGGAAACGGGGCTAGAGGGGGCAACCACCCACCCAGGATGTCTCCGCAGAGTCTGGCTCTGCCCACAACCCCAGCAGCATGGGCTGGAGTGGGGAGCAGGGCAAACAGGTAAGTGTGAGACACCCAACTCTGGAAGGCAGAAGGAGTATCTTGGGCGTGTCTGCAATCATGTCTTCCCTCCCTGCTGCCCCATTACCTCACTGACTACACCATCTCTACTGTTTGAGCTGAATTGTGATTGGCTCAGGACTCCACCTCCCTCTGTTACCCTCTCCTAAGCCAGAAGCCCACCCATTTCCCCCTCCCCCCATTCAGAAAACTTAGTTGTTGGCCTGGGACATCCCTGCATTATCTCCCTGAAAAACTCAGTGGATGTCAATAGATTCTTGTCTCTGCATCACATGGGAGCCTGAGATTTGTGCGTGCCTCCTCTGGCTGGTGGTAGGCAGTGCTTGTCTATGAAAATAAATGCTCACAGCCAAAGGGAAAAAAAGAAAGAAAGAAAGAAAAAAGAAAAAGTCCAAATTACCAAGTGCCTTGCTTCCATCTCCACTATTTATAAAAATCCACTTCCTTTTCCATCACTCCTCTGCATCTAGTTTACAAATTTCTACTTACTATACCATGCTCAAAAACCCATTCTAGACAAATATGGGAAAGAAATAAGTAGCACAGTAACTACAGGATTGCCACTCTCACCACAATCAATTGCAATACATAGTACAATAAAATAAATAACCCAGAAGAGTGACTAGTTGAAGTTAATTTTAACTCAGTATTTCTTATGACCTTACTAGATATAGAATTGACCACTCCTAGATCATAGTATTTATGCAATGAGAGTTACCATTATTAGGTGTACTTTGGAAAATTCTCTTCTTCAAACCATACCTAAATGAAAAGTAGGACATTGGGGTGCCTGGGTGGCTCAGTCAGTTAAGTGTCTGCCTTTGGCTGAGGGCATGATCACAGGGTTCTTGGATCCAGTCCTGCGGTGTGCTGCCTGCTCATTAGGGAGTCTGATTATCCATCTCCCTCTGCCTTTCCCTCTGGCTCATGATCTCTCTCTTTCTCTCTGTCTCTCAAATAAATAAATTCTTAAAAAAAGAAAAGTTGGACACCATTTATCCAACTCCTATCTCCCTTTCTATCTCTTCAAATAAACTCACTGGTCATTTCTGTTTTAATGCTATTTACCATTAAAAATGGATAAAGGAAACAAAAGTAGCAAACCTGAACACTGACAAAACCTTAAGGTTTTACAAAATTATGAAGTTTCTGGTATGGTCTTCCTGAATGCCTTTCTATTTTATGCCATCTAAAAGACTATATTGTGTGTTTGGTGAGTTCTTCACTACAAACCTCACTCAGATCCGAGTTCTCACTTTCTTTTGATTATGTAGACTATTTTTTCTTGAAGGTTTACCCTGCTAAACTTTAGGTCTGAAGAAGCATTAGAGCATAACAATTTAAAGGGCATGTTTGCAGACTGATCTCAGTCAACATTCCAGCTTGGCCACTTAATATCCATATGTCTTTGAGCAAGGTACATCTCAATTTTTGAACCTGTAAAACACACAGGGTAGACTGTATTACTTTTACATTTCCTGTAAAATTCAGATTGTGTGCCAAATTCAGCATTCCGTGTGGACCAGGGTCTTCAAGAAAGTCTGCAATGTCAAAAAGGGTGTATAGGTGTGTGGGGTGGACTACTAAAGAATGAAAAAGGTTTGAAAAGAATAAAAAAAATCTGTAGCTTACAACATTAGCCATATCTTCTGACCTCTTTAGTCTTCTTTATTTGCTTCTCCTGTTCTGTGTTACTCTATACTTTCATCAAATACTGTGTTATTTTAAAACAAATGTTTAAATATAAATAAATGTGAAAAGTTATCAGTATGAAAACTGAGGGCAAGTACAGCCCAAATTTTAAGGGTAGGACAATATTGTCACAGATGAAATCTGTAAAGAGACTTCCAGTGTCATAGTCTGGCTTTAGTTTCTCTGAGAGTATAAACCCATTCTACAGAAAGCCTTGAGTGAGCCCCAGAAAAAACTTAGGCTTATGAATGTGGGGATATATGGCAGGGTAGAAGTGTGATATTAGACACTTGACAAGGAATGGGCTGATATATATATATAGGCAGGTGAGAATTTTATGTTATTCTCAATTGATCTAGAGAGCATGAAAGGAAAAATAACTTCAAGAGCACTTGACCTACAAAAGTCAAGTACTCTGAAGAATCTTGGCCTCCTAGAAATTCAGCCTTCAGATTACAAAAGTGAATGGTGATGGGTTTTAAGGAGGACACAGTTTGCATGGAGCACTGGGTGTTATACACAAATAATGAATCATAGAACACTACATTAAAAACTAATGATGTACTGTATGGTGACTAACATAACATAATAAAAAAATAAAATAATAAAGCAACTCTTAAAAACTAAAACAAACAAAGTCTCATAGCTGCAGAAATCTTGATGACTTCCCTTGACATGTCTGTCCTGCGCTAGTCTAGACCAGTTGCTTTCAATACTTGGTGCAAAGCTAATATCCTTCTTCACCATTATCTTAGGGAGTCCCTTTGATCCTGTGTTTTTCTTTTTCATCATTTGTCTCCTAATTTTGGTCAGGGCATATCGTCTAGTTGCTACATGAAGCATGGTGCATGGTAGGCAGATTTTTTTTTTTTTAAACTTTGATATTAGTTTGCTAAGCCTGTCTTAACAAAGTACTATAAACCGTATGGCTTATCCAACAGAAATGTGTTATTTCACAGTTTTGGAGATTAGAATTCCAAAACTGGGGTGTCACCAAGTGTGATTTCCTTTAGGAATTCCATGCAGCTTTCTTAATTTCTTGTGGACTGATGACAATCTTTGGCATTCTTTTTCTTATAGACACATTACCTCGATCTCTGACTTCATGTTCATGTGGCATTATCACTGTGTGTGTATCTGTGTCCAAATGTCCCTTTTTAATCTCTTAGAAAAAGAATGGATAAGGAAGATGTCACACACACACACACACACACACACACACACAATGGAATGTTATTCAGCCATAAAAAAGATGGATTTGTGTAATTTCTGACAATATAGATGGACCTAGAGGGTATTATACTAAGTGAAATAAGTCGGACTGAGGAAGACAAATACCATATGATTTCATTTATATGTGAAATCTTAAAAAATGTATAAAACAAACAAAAAGCAGAATCAGACCTATAAATATAGAGAAAAAACTGATAGTTGCCAGAGGGAAAGGGAGTGGAAGATGCAAGCTTCCGGTAATGGAATGAATCGGTTACAGGAATAAAAGTCACAGTTTGGAAATATAGTCAATGGTACTGTAATAGCATTGTATGGTGATAAATGATAGGTAAGCATAGCATGATGTATAAACTTATCAAATCACTATGTTGTCTGACTGAAACTAATGTAACATTGTGTGTTGACTATTCTCAATTTTTTGAAAAGACTATTTATTTGACAGAGAGAGACACGGTGAGAGAGGGAACACAAGCAATGGGAGAGAGAGAAGCAGACTTCCCGATGAGCAGGGAGCCTGATGCAGGGCTCTATCCCAGGACCCTGGGATCATGAACTGAGCAGAAAGCATATGCTTAACTGACTGAGCCACCCAAGAGCACCTCAAATTTAAAGAATTTTTAAAAAACACAAATTTCCCCTTTTATAAGGATATAAATCACATTGTATTAAGGGCCCACCCTACTCCAGTATGATCTCATATTAAATAAAGTTCTATCTTCAATGACCTTATTTCTAAATAAAGTCACACTCTGAGGTATGGGTGGCTTGTACTTCAACATATGAACTTGCCGGGAACATAATTCAATCCATAGTTCACATATCTGAAAGTGTTTTCATGCTACCTTAATATTTGAGTGTTCATATAATTCAAGTTTGGAAATGATTTTCTTTCAGAATTTTGGGGTACTGGAAGTTTTGCTTCTTCTTTTGCTTCATTGCCTCTATAGTTTCTAGTGTTGTCCATTGAGAAATCTAGTAATCCTAATTCTCAATTTTTTTTTTACATGTGGCTTCTTCATATTACTCTGAAGCATATTTTCTTCTCTGCATTGTTTCTTTTCTGCAAGCAGTCTGAAACCTTACAATTTCACTTGTAGATCAATTTTTTCACCATTGTTATGGGCACTCTGTGGGCCTTTTCTAGAAACCCATGGTTTTCAGTCCTGGGGTATTTTCTTGAATTTGTTAATGATTTGATGATTTCCCTGTTTCTAATTTCTTACTACCAAATTAACTATGGCCACTGTTTCTGAGATTTACTGAGGATGATTCAGCAAAAAACTTATTTGTTGTTATCTTTTCCTTATTGCCAACATCAGATTATGTTTTCTTGAACATGCTAACCTGTCCATCTGTATTCTGGTTGATCACACTCAATTGCTCCCACTGTCTTATTTCCCTTCTCCTTTATGTGTTTTTTTTTTTTTTAAAGATCCCTTTGTTTCAGTTTTAATGAGGTTTCAAGAGGCAATAAAATTAGTTGTGTGCAGGGCAACTGGGTGGTTCAGTGGGTTAAAGACTCTGCCCTCGGCTCAGGTCATGATCCCAGGGTCCTGGAATCAAGCCCCGCATCAGGCTCTCTGCTCGGCAGGGAGCCTTCTTCCACCTCTCTCTCTATCTGCCTGCCTCTCTGCCTACTTGTGATCTCTGCCTGCCAAATAAATAAATAAATAAAATCTTTAAAAAATTAGTTTTGTGCATCCAATTTGCCATTTCTACTCAGAAGTTTCACCACTCCAGAGAAACTTGAGACATTCAGAAAATGAAGAAAAATTGAAGGATATGCTGATTTTTGGACCTACTGTCTAAGCGCCTTAGAATTCTTGCCACTTGCCACATTTTTTTTAAGATTTTATTTATTTATTTGACAGACAGAGATTACAAGTAGGGAGAGAGGCAGGCAGAGAGAGAGGAAGAAGCAGGCTCCCTGCAGAGCAGAGAGCCCGATGTGGGGCTCGATCCCAGGACTCTGAGATCACAACCTGAGCCGAAGGCAGAGGCTTTAACCCACTGAGCCACCCAGGCGCCCCACTTGCCACAATTTGACATGTTGGGAAGAACCACCCATGTCTGCCTGAATCTGGGTCAAGGAAGCTATTTTTTTAAGACTTTGTGTTTACCAAAAAAAAAAAAAAAAAAATCTGCCTACCATGCACCAATGTACTTACCAAACTGTTGTCTAGTTGAACTTCTCCTAATAAATAGTTCCCTTAGATTCCGGGCCTGGCATCAGCATTAAGAGCATGGGGTCAATCAAGTACCATGTATTTGGCAGATTTTTAAATTTTCTGGTGGCAGCATTTCTGGCACATGCTTATGTTTCTTGGGATTCTTTAGGCCCTGTGTTAATGTACCCTAATACTCACCCATGTTTTGGCTTTGGGGAAGCCAGGAAATAGTGTACAAGGTATGGGAAGGGTATTAGGTCAGGAGAGAAATATTTGGCAGCTTTGGGGGATCTTTCCACTGAGGTGCTGTGTCCTAAAAGATAAGAGTTGAAGAGTCATCTAAGGCTGACTCCTCAAAGCAGCTCTGGCCTGGGCTTCAGGGAATCTGAGCTCTAGACTACGCTCAGCTACAAATTCCCTGTGTGATCTTTGGGAGACAGTTTTACCTCCCTGAGCCTCTGGTTCCTAAAAAATCTCTTCTAGCTCAAACACAATAGTTCAGTAAAGCCTAACAGTACTGGGGATTGTTCTGTTCAGAATAATAATAGTTTAAGGAGGGAAATGAATAAGCTGAGTAAAGTGTGATCTTTCCAGGAGATATGAAATATTTTCCCAATTAAATGTACAGATCTTAAAGCAGTTCCCAGTTATTGGGCCTGTGTGAGTCAGCCTTATGATGGGGTTGCATGGACAGGAATTCCAAATCCAGGAAGTGGGTGGTGATAGGCACACAATGCTTCTTATCTTTCACACCAATGTGGGAATGTGGAGCTCAGAGCTATGTGTTGCATGCTGGGGGACACAGAGAGGCTGGAGATGTTTTAGGGCTGTAGCCAGGATAATGATGACGAGGGTACCCTGAACTATGCTACCTAAAGAAGAGCAGAAGGGCTCAGAGATGAATAGCTAGCATAAGAACCCTGGGAATTCTGGGGCCCTGTTCTTAGCTCTCTGAAGGGCTCTAATGGGGAAGAGGTATGACTTAAAACCCAGATCAACAGGTATAGTGGGTTTTGGTAGTTACATGTAATAAAGGGACAGATTTCAAGTTAATAGAAAGTTCCAGCTAGGTTTTAGAGGTATATAATGCCTCAAAAATGAGTGGGTTTCTGCTGTTTAAAGTTTTTGAAGAGAGACCAAATTACTATTTGATAGGAATAATGTAGAGAGAGTCAGATAGCAGGTGAAGAATTGGATAAAATTATCCAAATTATCAGAATATCTTTCAAATCCTAAGAGTCAATCATTCATATCAGTGGTCAAGTTAGTGGAAAGAAATTTTAATCATGAGGTCTACATTTCCAAGTCAGGAAATACTTGTATACCCCCATTTTCAAGGCTGGTCCTGTTCACTGGCCACTGGACAAGTATCTGATTACCTACTCAAAGACTCCATATTAAACCCAGCCCTGTTGTGCTTGCTTTCCAAGATTCAAAATTTATATTTTTTCATTCTATGCATTCTTTTCAGTCTATGCATTCTCTAAAAATATCAATTGAATATTTGAAACACAGTATTATAAGGTTGTTGAGATTTAGATGTGATAATGAATGTAAAGTTGTGTGATAAGTTGTAAAGTGCCACAGAAAAATACAAGTTTATTCTTTGTAAATACTGTTATGTTCACTGGCCTAGGTATAATTTGGTCTCTGACAGAGTTTTTAAAAAAACAGGTTTCCCAAGGTAGGAAGAGCTCAATAGTTTGCTGAGTAATTACCTCTAGGTTGCAATCATCTCTAGCATTACCTACATTTCTCATGAGAGCCATGTGAAAAGAAAATGGAAAGAGAAGATTGAAGGCAATAAGTAGTTGAAGGTAAGAAATTGCAGATAGAACAGCAGGAGCTGTATAAGAAATTGGGGGAAATGGGCTGGGTAGAGCAGAACCAGAGATAGTACATATATAGCCAATAAGATGATCAGTGTCTTATTCAAATGCTCAGTACTTTCCAAATAAAAACCTTTAGAAATGTGTTCTCTTTTTGTACAAGAGTGTTTATTTAGGTGGTGCCACCTCAGGATAGCAATCATTGTCCAAAGCCTGGAGACTCTGAAAGTGTACAAAGCCTCTACTTTCTTTGGCACAGGTATGTTGGGTGGGGAACTTCATCTCAGCAAATGGGTTGGCTAAAGAACTAGTTTAATGGGAAAGGGAATTGGATCCCTGGAATGAACCCTGGGGCTGGCAAAAATAGTTAATATTCTTCCCTATACTCCTAGCTGTTTCTAGGAAACAAACATTGTTTAGCTTTTGAAAAGGAGGGGAAAAAAGACATTTCTTTCAGTGGGGAGGGAAAAAGATGTCTCCATCTAATCATCTCTGGGCTTGGGCTTGTTTATTTACCAGCTGCTAGGAACCAATTGTTTTCTGATGCCAAGTCCCAGGTCACAGGACCTATGTAATGAGAAGATGCATCAATAATGAACAGCGAATATCAGCATCACTGTGCCTAGTAAACCTAAGCACTCTTTTTTTAATTGTTGTTGTTAACACTCTGATTTGTCTTTCTCAGTTGTTCTGCTCTCTCTCTTTCTTTTTTTAAGATTTTATTTATTTATTTGCCAGAGAGAGAGAGCGAGAGAGCGTGCATGTACACAGGCAAGCAGAGTGGCAGCAGAGGCAGAGGGAGAAGCAGGCTCCCCGCTGAGCAAGGAGCCCGATGTGGGACTTGATCCCAGGACGCTGGGATCATGACCTGAGCTGAAGGTAGCCGCTTAACCAACTGAGCCACCCAGGTGTCCCTGCTCTCTCTTTTTTCCTCTTTGTTTTCTGCTCCAGTATATTCTCTTTTCATTTCTCTTCTTCTTCATTTTCCTTGACTTTTTCTTACCTATCTTTCCTAGTTCTTTTCCATTATCCCTGTTCCACATTCCTTCTTTCTTTTTCTCCCTATGTGTGGGTTTCTTTTCCTTCTTATCATCCCCAGCTGGCTCAGAATCCATGCAGATGTGCATCTTAGGAGATATTTCCATCCCTGGCTCAAAAAATGATACAAATCCCTTATTAGCTCATCTTCTTGGTTTCTCAGCCAGGGAAAGATTGCTCCCAGGATAGATTCTACTTTACTTTACTTCAGTTCAATTGAAATGACTCAAACCAAGGGACTTCCACATCTTCCCTTGGGAATGATCATTCCATGGTTTAAGACCACATGCTTTCAATTTTTCCTTCTCCTTTGTCTACTCTTTCTTTTGTTTCACTTTAACCCACTACTTCTGGTTAGATTATCTAAGATTGTCCTAAACTTTTCTGCTTTTTTCCTTCATATTTATTGCCTTTTAGGGCTTGACTGTACTTATCACACTCCCACAGAGTAATGATTTGGACCCTTAAAATGTTATGTTCCATGGCCATGACTCCATGAGACAGTATTATCACCATTTTTGGTAATATGGAAATTGAAACCCAAAGGGATTAAGAAACTTACATAAGAACAAAGAGTTACAAGGAGTGGGCCCGAGATCAAAACTAGATCTGCTTGATTCCAAAGGGATCATGGTCTCTTCACAAAAATAAGGCTCAGCACAGCTGATGAAAAAATCTCACAAAATATTTCTCTAGTTACATGATGAAATGTCAGGTATAACCCCAAATTCACTTTAGATTTTGATTTTGAGGTGCATGAAAAGAAGCATGGTATATTGCAAAAATTCTCAGGCTATAGTCCTAGACACACACATACATTATATATACATACACTGTGTTGTGCGTGCCAGGTGTTAATATAAGTACTTTATGTATACTAACTCATTATTTTTATCTGTATTTCACAAATTGAGAAACTGAAGCAAGTGAGGTTAAGTAATACTCAAGGTCACCTAGCTGTTAAATAGCAGAATTAGGTCCGAACTCAGGTAGTCTGACTCTACAGCATTATATCTTGCCAAACACCTGGTATAATGTTGGCCCCACTGGTCCTGTTTCTTCTCAGGTGTTTATCCAGATACAAAATGAGCAGGGTGGACTGATGCAAAGATCTGTAAGCTGTGTTTTGTAGAACCCTGGGGTTCCATAGAAGTATCTTAGGGACTAGAGAAAATAGGGAAGGTAAAAAGAAGAGACCAACCAACCGTTCTCTTGGTCTCCCAGGTTTCTCTTAAATCAGAACAGATCTGCTTTCATGTGTTTTATGTATTAGAGTTCCCCCACCACAGAATATTTCAAAGTACATTTAAATGATGAAGCAAATGGATAGCAGAATGTTTTGAAAAAGGACAAACCCTTTCTTTTCATTTTAGTGTTCACCTGTATTTAGCCCCTGTATATAGTCTCTCACAGGAGGCCATTTAAAAAAAATATTTTATTTATTTATTTGTCAGAGAGAGAGAGAGAGCAGAAGCATGGAGAGCTGCAGGCAGAACAGGCAGAGCAGGCAGATGGGAGAAGCAGGCTCCCTGCTGAGCAAGGAGCCAGATGCGGGACTCAATCCCAGGACCCTGAGATCATGACCTGAGCCGAAGGCAGATGCTTAACCGACTGAGCCACTCAAACGTCCCAAGTCCATTTATTTTGATGGACTTTTTGCTTGCTCAAGACACTGCAAACATTAGGAGAAGGAAGGGAAAAATGAAGGTAGGGAAAAAAGAGGAGGAGATGAACCATGAGAGACTGTGTACTCCAAGAAACAAAATGAGGGTTTTAGAGGGAAGGGGTGTGGGGAGATGGGTTGGACCTGGGATGGGTATTAAGGAGGGCACATATTGCATGGAGCACTGGATGTTACACATAAACAATGAATCATGGAACACTACATCAAAAACTAATGACATACTGTATGGTGACCAATATAACATAATAAAAATAATAATAAGAAAACACTGCAAATTGTATCTAGGTTTCCACATGATTTCCATTAGACTTTTGCACTGCCTTTATCTTTTATTAAGAAATCAGCTCCAGTCTAACTGATCTTTAGACTCAGCACTTTTCACCCCATATATCTTTTATCATCCGAAGATTGTGAAATTCTTTCAACTCCTAGGAACATAATTATTTTCAGTGAGGTGAGCTGAAATTTTTATTGGAGCAGGGATTCAAAAGTTTTTGCAACACTGCTGTGTTATAGCCTGGACTTAAGTTCACATTTTTATTATATGCAATAAATCTGTGCACCAAGGATATGTTAAGTATAGTATAATCTAAATATGAGGTTAAATAAAAATACAGAGTAGTAATTAAAATACCGTGGGAGAAACGGAAGAGGTAAAAGTCCTACATCAGCTATTTTATCTGCGATTACACTTAAAGTCCCATATTTTACCTTTCCTTCTCTAACTGGTGATATTAAAAGGTCCTCATATATTTTGGAGGACTGAATTCAGCTCCATTTAGGAAGTTTGTAAGCTCTGTGACATTGAGTTCAGACATTTTATTAGCACTTCCATGAATTTTAGATGTGTCTTGGAGTAATCTCCATTAGCTTTAACTATATTCCAGTGTTTATGGAAACATAACATAATAGATTAATTTCTCCAGATTACTCAAGTATGACCAAGTTGATCCTTTTGATTCACCAAACATAGTATGCATAATATAACAAAACCACATTATGAGGCCAGAGACAAAACAATGAAATGAATCTTTATTGTTTTATGTCAGATGTAACATAATTAGACAAACATCGTAAGTGAATGTGATACTTTGAAGGTCTTTCTAATTGCCAGGATAACCTATTAACCTTTATTTTTACTTTACATTTATTGTGTCACTGGAATTTCATAATACATTTTTGAGAAATGCCTCCTGAGTTCTCACTCTTTCTGGTTCTGTGAAAGAAGAACCCAAGTGAGGAAGAAATTAGAGGTTTCAATGCTCCTTTCTATTTTGCTTTTCAAATAGAAATATGAGAGTTTTATGATTACTCATAAAAACTAATGATCTCACTTTCCACCCATTGTTTTCTTCCAAAATAGCTGCCTATCGCAGTCTCTCTCAGGATAGGGAAGACACAAGTAAGAAAATGGAAGTGAAAGGGTGAGTCTAAAAATTTATAAAACAGAAATTTCTACTGAATTCCTAAGATCATGTGAAATCAAGCTTGTGAATCAGAGAAGCTATTGCAAGGTTGAGAAGACAGATGTTTGTCAACATGATTATACTCAGTTTTTTAACTTTATTTGTTCTCATCCACTTTTGTTTTTAGTAACGTATAATAATGTTTTTGGAAACATTAGAAAAACATAGTATTTCTCAGTTGTATGAAAGATAACAAAGAAAAAAGAATGTTTTTGTGGCCAAAATTTGTCTGGGTGGAATGGAAAAGCAGTATCGTTTTATGTAAATTTTAAAAAAGTACAAAGGAGAAATTATTTCAAGTCATAATCCACCATTTAGAGACTTAATTCCCAGAATTCTCTTTTACTCCACATTTGGAAAATTTTTTTTTTTGATAACTAGAAGGATTATTCCTTTGGCAAACTCATCAAAAGGTGCTATTGGACACTAGAATATCAAACTGTCTCTTCTTTCATTGATATGTATTACTATACACTTCATACTCAATGATATGTTATTCAATCAATCAAATGTATAAATTAATGTTTAATGCTGAATTAAGTTTTGTCCTCGGGTTCACAATAATATTTGATATCATTAACCCTAAGAAATCATACTGCTTTTCTTAAGTTAAAGTTTAGCCTATGAAGAGAAAACTATAGAAAAAGGAGATTTTTTCCAAGTACTCTAGGTCACAAGTTTTGGCTGGGAAGTTTTAGGACATAATAACTTAGAAGGATTTCACATTTTATGCACCCCCCCCCCCCCCCAGTGCTTATGAGACCCATGAGTCCTCACATGTACTGGCAGGTTAAATTAGGTTTAGTTTGGTTAACATTTATCTCTGTTAAAGTGGAGTTAGTTTTATTAATACACAATACATATCAATGCCTAAAATTTTGACCAACAAGAATTCTACTCCTGAAAAATTTCTCTCTTTTTACTCTGACTGGGCTGTGTAGAGAGGGAAGCAAGCGGCCAGTGTCCCAGGAAAATGGGAATTGTGCTGGACTTCAGATCAGATTCTATGAAGGGGAAGACAGCACAATTAGCTAAGTATTAATCCTAGAAATAAGCTGAAGACTTAAGATTAGAACCATAGATCTTCCATCTTGGTTACTAGGAAGCAGAATTTGCTTACTGTGTTATTTAGACTTTTGGATTTTTTTTTTTTTACTAGTTTCTGTCTTTATTTGGATTTTGGATGGGTTGGCTTATGGTTCCTTTTTGTTATTAAGTATTTAATATTAATTCCAGTGTAGTTAACCTACGGTGTTATATTAATTTCAAGTGTATAATATAGTAATTCATAATTTATATATCATTATTAGTGCTCATTATGATAACACCCTTCACCTATTTCACCCATCTCCCCACCCACCTCCCCTCTGATATGGTTTATTTTAAATGGGCACTCTTAGTTAAAAATATTAACTTTTTTAATTTCTTGAGGAATCTCCACACTGTTCTCCAAAGTTGAGAGAGTCAATTATCATATGGTTTCACTTATTTGTGGAGCATAACAAATGGCATGGAGGACAAGGGGAGTTAGAGAGGAGAAGGGAGTTGGGGTAAATTGGAAAGGGAGGTGAACCATGAAAGACTATGGACTCTGAAAAACAATCTGAGGGGTTTGAAGCGGCGGGGGGTGGGAGGTTGGGGGAACCACATGGTGGGTATTAGAGAGGGCATGGATTGCATGGAGCACTGGGTGTGGTGCAAAAACAAGGAATACTGTTATGCTGAAAATAAAAAAATTAACTTTTTTCTAATTTTTATTAGAATTTTATTAAGAATTCCCTGGTTAAATCACATAGAAGAAGACATAACAAATACCATATTTAAGAAGACTGAAATCATACCAAGTATATTTTCCAAACACAATCATAGAAAACTAAAGATAAGAATAAAACAACCCAAAAACCGAAGGGTGGGTGAGTCAAGATGGCAGAGAAGTAGCAGGCTGAGACAACATGAGGTAGCAGGAGATCAGCTAGATAGCTTATCTGACCATTGCAAACACCTACAAATCCAACGAGAAATCAAAGGGTAGAAGAGCAACAATTCTAGAAACAGAAAATCGATCACTTTATGAAAGGTAGGACTGCGGAGAAGTGAATCCAAAGTGATGGGAAGATAGACCGCAGGGGGAGGGACTGGCTCCCGGCAAGCAGTGGAGCAACGGAGCACAAAATCAGGACTTTTAAAAGTCTGTTCCACTGAGGGACATCGCTCCAGAGGCTAAACCGGGGGGAGGCCCACACAGGAGCAGCTGAACCCCAGGCCCCGCGGGGTCACAGCAGGTCCTGGGGTGCCTGAGTGTCGCAGAGCTTTAGGTATTAGAGCAGGGAAGCTGGCTACAACGACAAAGCTGAGGAATGAGCTCTCAGCTCGGGGTTACATTGAACCGGTCGCAGCCTGGGTGAGCTCGGACCAGGCGCTTTTCTCCAAGTGTGAGCAATTGAGCGCTTTCCCCCAAGCACAGCCAGAGGCCAAGGAGACGTGGACAGTTGGGCGCTTTTCTCTGAGGGCACGCTGAGGAGTGGGACCCCAAGCCCTCGGCTCCTCTTGGCTGGAGATTGGGAGGCCGCCATATTCATTCCCATCCTCCGGAGCTCTACAGAAAGCGCTCAGGGAACAAAATCTCCTGAAAGCAAACCCAAGCAGATTTCTTAGCCTGGCCCCTGGTAAGGGCTGGGCAATTCTGCCTGGGGCAAAGACACTTGAGAATCATTACCACAGGCCCTTCCCCCAGAAGATCAACAAGAAACCCAGCCAAGACCAACTTCATTCACCAAGGAGAACAGCGGAATTCCAGAGGAGGAGAAACCAAATCTTATCTGGACAAAATGACAAGGCAGAAAAACTCACCACACACACACACAAAAAGAGTAAGAGACAATATCGAAGGCTGGGGACCTAATCAATACAAACATTGGTAATATAACAGATCTAGAGTTCAGAATGACGATTCTCAAGGTTCTAGTCAGGCTCAAAAAAGGCATAGAAGATATTAGAGAAATCCTATCTGGAGAGACAAAAGCCCTTTCTGGCGAAATAAAAGAACTAAAATCTAAACAAGTTGAAATTTAAAAAGCTATTGATGAGGTGGAATAAAAAATGGAAGCTCTTACTGCTAGGATAAATGAGTCAGAAGAAAGAATTAGTGACATAGAAGACCAAATGACAGAGAATAAAGAAGCTGAGCAAAAGAGAGACAAACAAATACTGGACCATGAGGAGAGAATTTGAGCAATAAGTGACACCATAAAATGACACAACATTAGAATAATTGGGATTCCAGAAGAAGAAGAAAGAGATAGGGAGCAGAAGGAATATTGGAGAGTATTATTGTAGAGAATTTGCCTAATATGGCAAAAGGAACAAACATCAAAATCCAGGAGATGCTAAGAACACCCCTCAAAATCAATAAAAATAGGTCCACACCTCATCACATGATAGTAAAATTTACAAGTCTTAGCAACAAAGAGAAAATCCTGAAAGCAGCCCAGGAAAAGAAGTCTGTAACATACAATGGTAAAAATATTAGACTGGCAGTGGACCTATCCACAGAGACCTGGCAGGCCAGAAAGAACTGGCATGATATATTCAGAGCACTAAATGAGAAAAACATTCAGCAAAGAATACTATATTCAGCTAGGCTATCGTTGAAAATAGAAGGAGAGATAAAAAGCTTCAAGGACAAACAAAAACTGAAAGGATTTGCAAACACCAAACCAGCTCTACAGGAAATATTGAAAGGGGTTATCTAAGCAAAGAGAGACCCTAAAAGTAGTAGATCAAAAAGAAACAGAGACAATATGCAGTAACAGTCACCTTACAGTCAATACAATGGCATTGAATTCATATCTCTCAATAGTTACCCTGAATGTTAATGGGCTAAATGCCCCAATCAAAAGACACAGGGTATCAGAATGGATAAAAAATAAAACCCATCAATATGCAGCCTACAAGAAACTCATTTTAGACCCAAAGACACCTCCAGATTTAAAGTGATGGGGTGGAAAACAATTTACCATGTTAATGGACATCAAAAGAAAGCTGGGGTGGCAACCCTTATATCAGATCAATTAGATTTTAAGCCAAAGACTATAATAAGAGATGAGGAAGAACACTATATCATACTAAAAGGGTCTGTCCAACAAGAAGATCTAACAGTGTTAAATACCTATGGCCCAAACATGGGAGCAGCCAACTATATGAACCAATTCATAACAAAACCAAAGAAATACATAAAAAATAATACAATAATAGTAGGGGATGTTAACAATCCCCTCACTGAAATGGAAAAATCATCTAAGCAAAAGATCATCAAGGAAATAAAGGCCTTACATGACACACTGGACCAGATGGACATCACAGATATATTCAGAACATTCCATCCCAAAGCAACAGAATACACATTCTTCTCTGGTGCACATGGAACAGTCTCCAGAATAGATCACATCCTCAGTCCTAAATCAGGACTCAACCGGTATCAAAAGATTGGGATCATTCCCTGCATATTTTCAGACCACAATGCTCTGAAGCTAGAACTCAATCACAGGAGGAAATTTGGAAAGAACCCAAATACATGGAGACTAAACAGCATCCTTCTAAAAAACGAATGGGTCAACCAGGAACTTAAAGAAGAATTGAAAAAATTCATGGAATCAAATGATAATGAAAACACAACGGTTCTAAATCTGTGGGACACAAAAAGTCGGTCCTGAGAGGAAAATATATAGCAGTACAAGCCTTACACCAACAAATTCGACAATCTGGAAGAGATGAAAACATTTCTAGAGACATATAAACTACCACAACTGAAGCAGGAAGAAATAGAAAATCTGAACAGACCTATAACCAGTAAGTAGATTGAAACAGTCATCAAAAATCTCCAAACAAACAAAAGTCCAGGGCCAGACGGCTTCCCAGAGGAATTCTACCAAACATTTGAAGAAGAATTAATACCTATTCTCCTGAAACTGTTCCAAAAAATAGAAATGGAAGGAAAACTTCCAAACTCATTTTATGAGGCCAGCGTCACCTTGATCCCCAAAACCAGACAAGGATCCCATCAAAAAAGAGAATTACAGACCAATAGCCTTGATGAACACAGATGCAAAAATTCTCACCAAAATGCTAGCCAATAGGATCCAACAGTACATTAAAACAATTATTCACCACGACCAAGTGGGATTTATTCCAGGGCTGCAAGGTTGGTTCAACATATGCAAATCAATCAATTTGATACAATACATTAATAAAAGAAAGAACAAGAACCATATGATTCTCTCAATAGATGCTGATAAAGCATTTCACAAAGTACAGCATCCCTTCCAGATCAAAACTCTTCAAAGTTTGGGGATAGAGGGCACATACATCAATATTATCAAAGCCATCTATAAAAAACCCACCGCAAATATCATTCTCAATGGAGAAAAACTGAGAGCTTTTCCACTAAGGTCAGGAACATGGCAGGGATGTCCATTGTCACCACTGCTATTCAACATAGTATTAGAAGTCCTAGCCTCAGCAATCAGACAACAAAAATAAATTAAAGGCATCCAAATCGGCAAAGAAGAAGTCAAACTATCACTCTTTGCAGATGATATGATACTATATGTGGAAAACCCAAAAGGCTCCACTCCAAAACTGCTAGAACTTGTATAGGAATTCAGTAAAGTGTCAGGATATAAAATCAATGCACAGAAATCAGTTGCATTTCTTTACTTTAACAACAAGACAGAAAGAAGAGAAATTAAGGAGTCAGTCCCATTTACAATTGCACTCAAAACCATAAGATACCTAGGAATAAACCTAACCAAAGAGGCTAAGAATCTATACTCAGAAAACTATAAAGTACTCATGAAAGAAATTGAGGAAGACACAAAGAAATAGAAAAATCTTCCATGCTCATGGATTGGGACAAAAAATACTGTGAAAATGTCTATTCTACCTAAAACAATCTCCACATTTAATGCAATCCCTATCAAAATCCCATCCACTTTTTAAAATTTATTTTTTAATTATTTTCAGCATAACAGTATTCATTATTTTTGCACCACACCCAGTGCTCCATATTTTAGGCTTGTTTGTTCTACTTCTGTGATAAATGCTGGTGGTATTTATTATTATTATTATTTCTAACAATGTAACAGAATTCATTGTTCTTGCACCACACCCAGTGCTCCATGCAATGCGTGCTCTCCATAATACCCACCACCTGGCTCCCCCAACCTCCAACCCCCTGCCCCTTCAAAACTCTCAGATTGTTTTTCAGAGTCCATAGTCTCTCATGGTTCAACTCCCCTCCAATTTCTCCCAATTCCCTTCTTCTCTCTAACTCCTCATGTCCTCTATGCTATTTGCTATGCTCCACAAATACGTGAAACCATATGATAATTGACTTTCTCTACTTGACTTATTTCACTCAGCATAATCTCTTCCATTCCGTCCATGTTGCTACAAAAGTTGGGTATTCATCTTTCCTGATGGAGGCATAGTACTCCATAGTGTATATGGATCACATCCTCCTTATGCATTCACCCATAAAACTGGCAGCTTCACGTTATCTCATTTCAAGCTTTACTACAAAGCTGTGATCACCAAGACAGCATGGTACTGGCATAAAAACAGACACATAGACCAGTGGAACAGAGTAGAGAGCCCATGTTGCATCACCACTTCCTCATATCAGGGAGATCATATGATAGTTGTCTTTCTCCGCTTGACTTATTTCGCTAAGCATGATACGCTCTAGTTCCATCCATGTTGTCGCAAATGGCAAGATTTCATTTCTTTTGATGGCTGCATAGTATTCCATTGTGTATATATACGACATCATGCCCGATCTCGTCTGATTTTTCAATTTTTTTGAGGGAGGCTTGGATGGCTATGTATTTCCCCCTTAGGACAGCCTTTGCTGTATCCCATAGGTTTGGGACCGAAGTGTCTTCATTCTCATTGGTTTCCATGAATTGTTTCAGTTCTTCTTTGATCTTCTGGTTGATCCAAGCATTCTTAAGCAAGGTGGTCTTTAGTTTCCAGGTGTTTGAGTTCCTTCAGAACTTTTCCTTGTGATTGAACTCTAGTTTCAAAGCATTCCCTGAGAATACGCAGGGAATCATCTCAGTCTTTTGGTATTGGTTGAGTCCTGATTTGTGACCCAGTATGTGGTCTATTCTGGAGAAAGTTCCATGTGCACTTGAGAAGAATGAGTGTTCTGTAGTTTTAGGGTGGAATGTTCTGTATATATCTATGAGGTCCATCTGGTCCAATGTGTCATTCAATGCTCTTGTTTCTTTATTGATTTTCTGCTTCGATGATCTGTCTATTTCTGAGAGAGGTGTGTTAAGATCTCCTACTATTAATGTATTCATTCAATAGGATTTTTTATCTTGATTAACAGTTTTCTTATGTATTTGGCGCTCCCATACCGGGGGCATAGATATTTACAATTGTTAGATCATTTTGGTGGATAGTACCTTTAAGAATGATGTAGTGTCCTTCTGTATCTCTGACTACAGTCTTTAGTTTAAAATCTAATTTATCTGATATGAGAATCGCTAACCCAGCTTTCTTTTGAAGCCCATTGGCATAAAAGGTGCTTCTCCATCCTTTCACTTTCAGTCTGGGTGTATCTTTAGGTTCAAAATGGGTCTCTTCTAGACAACATATGGATAGGTCCTGTCGTTTTATCCAATCTGCAACCCTGCGCCATTTTATGGGTGCATTTAGGCCATTCACATTGAGAGTGATTATTGATAGATACGTTTTTATTGACATCGTGTTACCTTTGAAGTCTTTCTTTCTGTAGATTGTCTCTATATTTCTGTTCAATGCTATTCTCAGGATTTTTCCTCTTTTATAAAACCCCCCTTAATATTTCCTGCAGTGTCGGCTTGGTAGTTGCATAGTCTTTTAACCCTTGCCGGTCTTGGAAACTCTTTATCTCTCCATCCATTTTGAATGTCAGTCTTGCTGGATAAAGTATTCTTGGCTGTATGTTCTTCTCATTTAGTTCCCTGAATATATCTTGCCAGCCCTTTCTTGCTTGCCGGGTCTCTGTGTACAGGTCTGACGTTTTTCGATGGTCTTTCCTCTGTAAGTAAGGAGTCTCTTTGTCCCAGAGGCTTTCAAGAAATTATATCTACAATTATGATTCCTCAATTTTACTCTCAGGTGCCTTGATGTTTTTCTGGAATTTATAATCTTGGGTGGTGACTGTTCGGTCTCTAGTACATGAATGCTGGTTCCATTCGGGAGATGGGGAAAATTTTCATGAAGAACTTGTTCCACTATATCTTTTAGACTTCTATCTTTCTCCTCCTCTACAGGGATTCCAATAATTCTGATGTTAGAACATTTCATGGCATCATTTATTTCCCTGATTCTGTTTTCGTGGTTTCTAAGCTGTTTGTTCCAGGCTTCTTCCTGATCCTTTCTCTCTATCTGTTTGTCCTGAAGATCACTAATTCTATCTTCTATCTCAATTACCCTAGCTTTGAGAGAATTTAGATTAGATTGGAATTAATTGAGAGCATTGTGAAAATCAGCCCTGGTAGCTTTTGGCTCTGCCCTAACACTGTGAACATCCTGTCTGGTCGGTTTCAGCTCAGCCCTAATCAATTCCATTTGGTCATCCATGGCTTTCTCCAACCTAGCTATTGCCTTGATAATTGTTAGCCTGAATTCTCTTTCCAACATATTGTCTATGTTGATAGCCAGTAGCTCTGTTGCAGAAGGTCCATCCTCTGTATTTTTCTTCTTTTGGGCATTCCTCCTCCTAGTCATTTTGGTAAGAGATGACTGAACAGATGTAGCTGGATGTATTGACCGTAGTGCAGTCAGGATGCACCCTGGAACACTTCTGAGAAATCAGGATTTCCCGCCCAAACAAGAGACAAAAGAAAAAAAAGAGAGAGAGAGAGAGAGAGACAGGAAAGAAAGGGATGATGAAAGAGAAGGTTCAGCCCAAATGGTCCCCAAGGTAAAATTGATGAAGTATGAAACAAAAACAGACAAACAAAAAGACTGATAAAAGTATATAGCAATTGAATATATATATATATATATATATATATATATATATATATCTGCAAATAAAGGAATAACCTCATCAAAAAGAACCCCAAGTTTAAGATTTATATACTTTCAGGACAAACACAAAAACACAGAATCTGTGGTGAAAGAAAAAGATGGAAGAGTGGTTTTAAATTCTCCATGTGGGCGAGGAAGGTTGTTTTGATTGTTCCTGGATGTATCTTGAAATCTTTGTTAAAGGACTCAACTTTTCTAAGATAAAGGGGGATTAAAAATTGCTTTACCTATAGGAGTAGTATTGATTGGGGAAAGCGGTTTACTTTGAAGTTTAACTCTATATGAATATTAGAAAATAAAAATAAAAAAGGAATAAACTAGAATAAACTTAACTACAATTTAAAAAAAGAAATTAAAAAAATAGAAATGCAAAAGAAAAACACAGGTTTATGTATTAAAAAGTTCAGATTAGAAGGTTATTATGGAATATGATGTACTGGACAGCTCACTCTGATGGTACATAGGTTAAAAATTATCTATATACAGAAAATGAGCCAGAATAGTGGGAACAAATTAAAAATAAAAGTTGTCCTATAAAGTAGTGGTAGTGGTTCTCTTGTAGTCTTTTTTTTTTCTTTCCTGGTTGGTTTTCTGGGGGAGGGGCCTGCCACGTGGCTTTTCAGTCAATGTTGTTCCCTGATTTAAGTCCTCCAGTCACCGTCAAGGGGGTGGGCTCTGAGGAAACCGGTTTTTTCAGGCTTTTGTTCTCTGGAGGTTTTTATGTTCACTTTTTTTTCCCCCTCTCATCTTGACCACTTTTGATGGTTTTTTAGGTTTAGAGGAAAGCAAACTTCACCCTGACCTCCCTCTCAGAGAGAAACCTCAGTCTGTTCTTCTGTGGGTGCTGCAGAGCCCATATAAATTTCACCTTGGCCACTGGCAGAGCAGGTTTCGAGTCGCGGTCCCTGGGGACACAGGATCTTCTGCTTGTCTCTGAAACCACGGCAGCAGCGGCTGTCTGGGCAGCTCCAGACCACCAGAGAGGTTGCAAGCAGCAATCGCACACTGAGATTTTCCCTCTGGCCTGGGCTGGGAGTGCCTGGTCTTTCTGGGTCTAAGAGCACCCGGCGTGTACGCACCTCTTTCAGGGGAGGCTGTGGGTGGCACGAACGTCTCAGGCTCTGAGAATGAGCACAGGTCCGAAAGCACCAGGCAGGGCCTTCGTGCCCCTCTCTCAGGGGAGAGTTTGGGGCACGCGTCTTAGGCTCTGAAACAATGGCGCGGGTCAAAGAGCGCCAGCTGGGCCTTTGTACCTCTCTCAGGGGAGCATGACAGGCACGCGCATATCAGGCTCTGTAGCAGGGCTCACGCATTCTGCCATCTGGCGTGGCTCCCATCCCCTCACAGGTGCCAGACCCCACGCAATCTCGCGTGCACTGGTGGTTCAGGGACTAAGACCTGGTTTCTCCACTGCACTGTCTCTGGCTCAGCGCCAGGGGAGGCTGTCCTGGGACCAGGGACTTAAGCCCCTGTACCTAGCCACCCCAATTCCCACAACCCCCCCCCCCCCCATGACCCTTTGCTCTTTTGGAGTGCTTTCAGCCAGTCTCCAAGTTAATGCTGGTCCCCAGACGCAGGGCACTCTCGCTCGTATTGGGAGTATTACTTTCCAACCGGTCGCCTCTGGTGGCTCCCTTTCCCTTTTGTTTATCTTCCAATATCAGTCCGATGTTCACACTCCTCTTTACCTGCTCACTGGCGTCTTCTGCCCCTGTAGAGATCCAGATGTGTATAATTCTGGTCTCAGGCTGATTTCATGGGTGATTGGAGTTCTTTGGTAGGTAATCAGCTCACTTTAGAGTACAGGTTGAAAAGGAACCTCCTCCTACTTCCCCACCATCTTGTCTCCCATCCATTTTTTTCAGAGAAATGGAGCAAAAATCCTAAAATTTATATGGAACCAGAAAAGACCACAAATAGCCAAAGGAATATTGAAAAAGAAAGCCAAAGTTGGTGGCATCACAATTCCAGACTTCAAGCTCTATTACAAATCTGTCATTATCAAGACAGTATGGTACTGGCACAAAAACAGACACATAGATCAATGGAACAGAATAGAGAGCCCAGAAATAGACCCCCAGCTCTATGGTCAACTAATCTTCGACAAAGCAGGAAGGAACGTCCAATGGGAAAAAGACAGTCTCTTCAACTAATGGTGCTGGGAAAATTGGACAGCCACATGCAGAAAAATGAAACTGAACTATTTCCTTACACCACACACAAAAATAGACTCAAAAGGGATGAGGGACCTCAATGTAGAAAGGAATCCATCAAAATCCTTGAGGAGAACACAGGCAGAAACCTCTTGGACCTCAACCACAACAACTTCTTCCTAGGAACATCGCCAAAGACAACAGAAGCAAAGGCAAAAATGAATTATTGGGATTTCATCAAGATCAAAAGCTTTTGCACAGCAAAGGAAACAGTTAACAAATCCAAAAGACAACTGACAGATTGGGAGAAGATATTTGCAAATGACATATCAGATAAAGGGTTAGTATCCAAAATCTATAAAGAGCTTAGAAAACTCAACACCCAAAGAATAAATGATCCAATCAAGAATTGGGCAGAGTACATGAACAGACATTTCTGCAAGGAAGACATCCAGATGGCCAACAGACACGTGAAAAAATGCTCCATATCACTTGGCATCAGGGAAATACAAATCAAAACCAGAATGAGATTTCACCTCATACCAGTCAGAATGGCTAAAATTAACAAGTCAAGAAATGACAGATGCTGGCGAGGATGCAGAGAGAGGACAACCCTCCTACACTGTTGGTGGGAATGCAAGCTTGTGCAACCACTCTGGAAAAGTGTGGAGGTTCCTCAAAAAAACTGAAAACAGTGCTACCCTATTATCCAGCGATTGGACTACTGGGTATATATCATAAAGATAGAAACGTGGTGCTTTAAAGGGGCACATGCACGCGAATGTTTATAGCACCAATGTCCACAGTAGCCAAACTATGGAAAGAACCTAGATGTCCATCAACAGATGAATGGATAAAGAAGATATGTTATATATACACAATGTAATACTATGCAGCCATCAAATAGATGAAATCTTGCCATTTGCGATGACGTGGATGGAACTAGAGGGTATTATGCTTAGCGAAATAAGTCAATTGGAGAAAGACAACTATCATATGATCTCCCTGATATGAGGAAGTGGAGATGCAATGTGGGGAGTTTGGGGGGTAGGAAAAGAAAAAATGAAAGAAGATGGGATTGGGAGGGAGACAAGCCATAAAAGATTCAATCTCAAAAAACAGACTGAGAGTTTCTGGGGGGGAGGGGGGACGGGAGAGGGTGGTGGGGATATGGACATTGGGGAGGGTATGTGCTATGATGAGGCTGTGAAATGTATAAACCTGGCGATTGACAGACCTGTACCCCTGGGGATAAAATTACATTATATGTTTATTTAAAAAAATAAATAAATTTAAAAACATAAAAAAAGAATAAAACAACCCAGAATGAAAGCAATCTACACATTTAATATACTGTCTATCAAAATACCATGACCATTTTTCACAGGGCTAGAAGAAATAATTCTAAAATTTGTATGAAACCACAAAAGACCCCAAATAGCCAAATCAGTCTTGAAAAAGAACAGCAAAGCTGGAGGCAACATGATTCTGAACATCAAGCTATATTACAAAGCTGTAGTCATCAAGACAGTATGATACTGTCATGAAAACAGACACATAGTTCAAAATGACAGAATAGAAGACCCAGGAATGGAACCACAACTTTCCATATCCAATGGAAAAAAGACAATCTCCTCAACAAATGGTCTGGGAAAACTGGACATCAACATGCAAAAGAATGAAACGGGATCACTTTCTTACACCATACACAAAAATAAATTCAAAATGGATGAAAGATCTAAGTGCGATATAGGAAATCATGAAAGTCTTAGAGAAGAACACAGGCAGTAACCTCTTTGACCTTGGCTCCAACAACTTCTTACTAGATACGTCTCTTGAGTCAAGGGAGACAAAAACAAAATAAACTATTGGGGGCTTGATCAAGATAAGAAGCTTCTGCACAGTGAGGGAAGCAATCAGCAAAACTAAAAGGTAACCTTCAGAATGGGAGAAGATATTTCCAAATGACATACCTGATAAAGGATTAGTATCCAAAATCTATAAAGAACTTACCAAATTCAACACCCCAAAATCAAATAATACAGTTAAGAATGGTCAGGAGACATGATACACACTTTTCCAAAGAAGACATACAGATAGCTAACAGACACATGAAAAGCTGCTCAACAACACTCATCATCAGGGAAATAAAAATCAAAACTACTATGAGATATCTCCTCACAACTCTCATAATGTCTAAAATTAAGAGCATAGGAAACAACAGGCATTGGCAAGGATGCAGAGAAAGGGAAACCCTCATACACTGTTGGTGGGAATGCAACCTGGTACAGCCACTCTGGAAAACACTACGAAGGTTCTTCACAAAGTTAAAAATAGATCTACCCTATTATCCAGCAGTTGCTTATAATCCACCTTCCCAAAAACCAGGTATTCATCCAAGGATACAAAAATACTGATTTGAAGGTATATGTGCACCCTGATGTTCATAGCAGTCTTATCAAGAATAACTAAATTTGGAAAGAGCCCCTGTATCCATTGACTGATAAATGCATAAAGATGTGGTTTATATATACAATGGAATATTATTCAGTCATAAAAAGAAATCTTGCCATTTGCAACAATGTGGATGGAGCTAGAGTATTATGCTAAGCAAAATAAGTTAGAGAAAGACAAATACCAAATAATTTAACTAGTGTGGAATTTAAGAAACAAAACAGATGAACATAGGAGAAAAAGGAAAAGAGAGCAAACCAGAAAACAGAATCTTAACTATAGAGAACAAATTGAGGGTTGCTGGATGGAAGGTAGGAAGGGGAATTGGTTAAATGGGTGATGGGTATTAAGGAGGGCACTTCTTACCAGGAGCACTGGGTGTTTTATGTGATTAATCACTAAATTCTACTGCTGAAACTAATATTACACTGTAATTTAACTAACAGGAATTTAAATAAAACTTGGAAAAAAAATAAATGCATAGTGTGATAATTGCTATAAACAATTATATACTAAGAAATCAGATAACTTAGAAAAAACAGGTAATTCCTAAAGGTACACAAATTAATACAATTTAATCATGAGTCATGAATATAAGTAATAGAAAATTTTCCTAGATCAATAATAAGAATGGAAGTTTAATTAACCGAATACCTCCCAGCACAGAAAGGCCCATGGCCCTGTGGTTACATTGGTGAATTCTACCACACATTTAAAAAAAATTAATGGAAAGCTTTATCAAAATCTTACAAATATTGGAATAGAGGGAACACATTCAAAGTCATTCCATGAGACCAGTAGTACTCTAATACCAAAGCAGTATAAAGTAATGGAAGAACTAAAAAGTCTAGGTTTTCTAAAGCAGTATTGCTACTTCAACTTTCTTTTGTCATCCCTTTGAAGGACAAATGATTCTCCAACTGCTCACTTTTATTCTGTAGGTAGTTTTAGGTCTAAAGTGAGTCTCCTGTAGGCAGCATATCAATGGATCTTATTTTATTTTATTTTTTAACCCATTCTGACACCCTTGGAGTGCTTAGTTCATTTACATTCAGAGTAATTATTGACAGATATGTATGTAGTACCATTTTATTACTTGTTTTGTAATTGTTTCTGGAGACTTTCCCTGCTCCTTTCTAGTCTTTGTCACTTTTGATCTTTCCTTCCCACTCAAAGACTCCCCTTTAATGTTTCTTTGAGGGCCAGTTTCCTGGTGATGAACTCCTTTAGTTTTTGTTTGTGTGGTAAACTATTTCTCTTTCTATTCTGAGTGATAGCCTTACTGGATACAATATTCTTGGCTGCAGACTTCCCATTCAGCATTTTGAATATAACATGTCACTCTCTTCTGCCTTGCCAAGTTTCTGTAGAGAAATCTTTAGCTAGCCTTATGGGTTTTCTCTTGAAAGTTTAGGACTTCCTTTATCTTGCTGATGTTAAAACTTTACTTTATCACTTTATTTTGGAAATTTAATTACAATATATCTTGGTGTTGGCCTGCTTTTGTTGATTTTGATGGGAGTTCCCTGTACCTCCTGGATCTGGAAGTCTGTTTACGTCCTCAGATTAGAGACATTTTCTGCTATTATTTCTTGAAATAAGTTTTCTGCCCCCTTTTTTCTCTCTTCTTCTGGGACTCATATAACATGAATATTATTATGTTTGCTGGAGTCAGTGAGTTCCTTAAGTCTATTCCCATGTTCCATAATTCTTTCCCCTTATTATTCAGCTTCATTATTTTCTGATATCTTGTCTTTGAGATCACTAATTCATTCCTCTGCTTCTTCCGCCTGCTGTTCATTGGATCACACTGGTTTCCACTCCCATTTATTATATTTTTCATCTGTGATTGATTTTTTAAATTTCTTTTATTTCTATTGTAAGGGATTCTCTGATATATTCCATTATTTCCTCAAGCCCAGTGATTATCCTTATTACTATTGCTTTAATTTTTCATTCAGAAATGTTTTGCTTAGATCTCTGGCTGTGACCTTATCTTGTTCTTTCATTTGGGATAACTTCTCCATCTTGGCATTCTAAGTCTCTGCCTTCTTCTGTGTATTAGAAAAACCAGTTATATCTTCTGTTCCTGAAAGTAATGGCTTTATGAAGAAGAGGTCATTTACTGCCAGGGCTTGCACCTCAGGGAGTGTCACTGGTGTGTGCTGTGTGCACTCTGCTGTTGTGATTTAGAAGTCCAATGTGCTATCCATTGCGCCACGGAGCCACCTTGCTGTTGTGATTTAGATACTTTATCCTTCAGGCCAGCCATCTGTAAAGGCTCTCCCTACCTGCAGTGGGCATTGTATGGTCCCCAGGCTGAATGTCGTGAGTTTTAAGTACTTGTTCTCTGGTCTGGACCTGATAAAACCTCAACCAGAACTGTGGCCCTACAGAGCTCTCTGGTTGGGAGATATGGTTTAGGAAGGGGTTTGTGCTGGTCTTCTGGGGGGCATGGTGTTTTCATGGCACACTGGGACTGAGGCAAGCTTGACTGAAAAGGGCAGTTCCATTGGAGCATGAGGTGAGGGGTGGGACTTAGTTTAAGGAAGCTGAGCAGCCAGTGTTCATGTTGAGCTGCTTCCTTCAGGTGGGTATGTTTTTATCTTGAGGGGTAAGGGTAGGAAATGACACCAACCAGCTCCCTTATTCTCTGAGAGGCATCTCACTGAATGTTTCCTCTCAGAAAACCTCCCCTAAAATAGTGGATAATTTCCCCACTGTGTGCCCCAGGCATTTTTCAGATCACTATTTCCACACTGTCTAAGCCCAGGTTGTTTGCCTGCCTTCTCACCAGGAGCAGCATAATGCCCTCCTGGGGCTATCCCAGCCATGTGTGCTGACTTTTATTTATTGTTTATTATTTATTTGTTTCTTTATTTTATTTTATTATGTTACATTAGTCACCATACAGTACATTTTTGGTTTTTGATGTAGTATTCCATGATTCATTATTTCCACATAATACCCAGTGCTCATACAACATGTGCCATCTTTAAAACTTCAGGCTTTAGAGATGTGGTGTGGGCTGCGGTCTGCACCAGTCTTCTCAGGGAGGGGCCTGACACTTTGGGACTGAGACAAGCTTGACTGAGGACAGTCCTATCAAAGAACAAGGGGATGGAGTTTGGTGTAAGCAAGTCAGTCAGCCAGTGTTAGCACTGAACTGCCTCACACTGATGATTCTGTGCTTTTGCTGAGGGGAGGGGTAGGGAAATGGTGCCAGCCAGTTTCCCACTTCCCACAAAGGCATTTCTGTGAACATAGCCTCCCAGGGACACTTTCTAAGATGAGTGAATAATCTCACCACTGTGTGCCGCGTGTACCCTGGGGGTTCCTCATTTTGCTGTTTCCAAACTGTCTTTACCGAAGTTGTTTGCCTGCCTTCCTCCAGGTGCAAGGGAGTGCCCTTCAGGCTCTATTACAGCCAAGCCCATTGATCTTTAAAACTCCAGGTTGTCATAATACCCTTTAGTTCCATCCATGTTGTTGCAAATGGCAAGATTTCATTTCTTTTGATGGCTTCATAGTATTCCATTGTATATATACACCACATCTTCTTTATCCATTTATCTGTTGATGGACATCTAGGTTCTTTCCATAGTTTGGACATTGTGGACATTGCTGTTATAAACATTTGGGTGCAAGTGCCCTTCGGATCATTACATTTGTATCTTTAGGATAAATACCCAGTAGTGGGATTGCTGGGTCATTGGGTAGCTCTATTTTCCTTTTTGAGGAACCTCCATGCTGTTTTCCAGAGTGGTTGCGCCAGCTTGCATTCCCACCAACAGTGTAGGAGGGTTCCTCTCTCTCCGTATCTTCACCAGCATCTGTCATTTCCTGACTGGTTAATTGTAGCCATTCTGACTGGTGTGAGGTGGTATCTCATTGTGGTTTTGATTTGTATTTCCCTGATGTTGAGTGATGTGGAGCACTTTTTCATGTGTCTGTTGGCCATATGGATGTCTTCTTTGCAGAAATGTCTGTTCATGTCCTATGCCTATTTCTTGATTGGATTCTTTGTTATTTGGGTGTTGAGTTTTATTAGTTCTTTATAGATTTTGGATACTAGCCCTTTATCTGATATGTTGTTTGCAAATATCTTCTCCCATTCTGTCAGTTGTCTTTTGGTTTTGTTAATTGCTTCCTTTGCTGTGCAAAAGCTTTTGATCTTGATGAATTCCCAATAGTTCATTTTTGCCCTTGCTTCCCTTGCCTTTGACCATATTTCTAGAAAGAAGTTGCTGCGGCTGAAGTTGAAGAGTTTGCTGCCTGTGTTATCCCAAGGATTTTGATGAATTCCTTTCTCACATGGAGGTCTTTCATCCATTTTTAGTCTATTTTCATGTGTGGTGTATGGAAATGGTCCAATTACAATTTTCTGCATGTGGCTGTCCAAATTTCCCAACACCATTGGTTGAAGAGACTGTCTTTTTCCCATTGGACATTCTTTCCTGCTTTGTCAAAGATTAGATGACCATAGAGTTGAGGGTCTACTTCTGGGCTCTCTATTCTGTTCCATTGATCTATGTGTCTGTTTTTGTGCCAGTACAATACTGTATTGATGATGACAGCTTTGTAATAGAGCTTGAAGTCTGGAATTGTGATGCCACCAACTTTGGCTTTCTTTTTCAATATTCCTCTGGCTATTCGAGGTCTTTTCTGATTCCATATAAATTTTAGGATTATTAGTTCCATTTATTTGAAAAAAATGGATGGGATTTTTATAGGGATTGCATTAAATGTGTAGATTGCTTTAGGTAGCATATGCATTTTCACAATATTTGTTATTCCAATCCAGGAGCATGGAACATTTTTCCATTTTTTTGTGTCTTCCTCAATTTCTTTCAAGAGTACTTGATAGTTTTCTGAGTATAGATTCTTTGCCTCTTTGGTTAGGTTTATTCCTAGGTATCTTATGGTTTGGGGTGCAATTGTAAATGGGACTGACTCCTTAATTTCTCTTTCTTCTGTCTTGTTGGTGTAGAGAAATGCAACTGATTTCTGTGCATTGATTTTGTATCCTGACACTTTACTGAATTCTTGTACAAGTTCTAACAGATTTGGAGTGAAGTCTTTTGGGTTTTCCACATATAGTATCATATCATCTGCAAAGAGTGATAGTTTGACTTCTTTGCCAATTTGGATGCCTTTAATTTATTTTTTGTTGTCTGATTGCTGAGGCTAGGACTTCTAATACTATGTTGAATAGCAGTGGTGACAATGGACATCCCTGCCATGTTCCTGACCTTAGTGGAAAAGCTCTCAGTTTTTCTCCATTGAGAATGATATTTGTAGTGGGTTTTCCATAGATGGCTTTGATAATATTGAGATATGTACCCTGTTTCCTTACACTTCGAAGAGTTTTGATCAGGAAGGGATACTGTACTTTGTGAAATGCTTTATCAGCATCTATTGAGAGAATCATATGGTTCTTGTTCTTTCTTTTATTAATGTATTGTATCAAATTGATTGATTTGCAGATGTTGAACTAACCTTGCAGCCCTGGAATAAATCCCACTTGGTCGTGGTGAATAATTGGATCCTATTGGCTAGCACTTTGGTGAGAATTTTTGCATCTGTGTTCATCAAGGCTATTGGTCTGTAATTCTCTTTTTTGATGGGATCCTTGTCTGATTTTGGGATCAAGGTGACGCTGGCCTCATAAAATGAGTTTGGAAGTTTTCCTTCCATTTCTATTTTTTGGAACAGTTTCAGGAGAATAAGTATTAATTCTTCTTCAAATGTTTGGTAGAATTCCCATGGGAAGCCATCTGGCCCTGGACTTTTGTTTGTTTGGAGATTTTTGATGACTGTTTCAATCTCCTTACTGGTCATAGGTCTGTTCAGATTTTCTATTTCTTCCTGCTTCAGTTGTGGTAGTTAATATGTCTCTAGAAATGTATTCATTTCTTCCAGATTGTCGAATTTGTTGGTGTAGATTTGCTCATAGAATGTTCTTATAATTGTTTGTATTTCTTTGGTGTTAGTTGTGATCTCTCCCCTTTCATTCATGATTTTATTTATTTGTGTCCTTTCTCTTTTCTTTTTGATAAGTTGGACAGGAGTTTATCAATCTTTTTAATTCCTTCAAAGAACCAGATCCTAGTTTCGTTGATTTGGTCTTTTTTTTTTTTTTTTTTTTTTTTAGTTTCTATTTCATTGATTTCTGATCTGATCTTTATGATTTCTCTTCTCCTGCTGGGTTTAGGCTTTCTTTGTTGTTCTTTCTCTATCTCCTTTAGGTGTAAGGTTAGATTGTGTATTTGAGACCTTTCTTGTTTCTTGAGAAAGGCTTGTACTGCTATATATTTTCCTCTCAGGACTGACTTTTTGTGTCCCACAGATTTTGAACCATTGTGTTCTCATTATTATTTGTTTCCATGAATTTTTTCAATTCTTCTTTAAGTTCCTGGTTGACCCATTCGTTTTTTAGAAGGATGCGGTTTAGTCTCCATGTATTTGGGTTCTTTCCAAATTTCCTCCTGTGATTGAGTTCTAGCTTCAGAGCATTGTGGTCTGAAAATATGCAGGGAATGATCCCAATCTTTTGATACCGGTTGAGTCCTGATTTAGGACCGAGGATGTGATCTATTCTGGAGACTGTTCCATGTGCACCAGAGAAGAATGTGTATTCTGTTGCTTTGGGATGGAATGTTCTGAATATATCTGTGATGTCCATCTGGTCCAGTGTGTCATGTAAGGCCTTTATTTCCTTGATGATCTTTTGCTTAGATGATTTTTCCATTTCAGTGAGGGGATTGTTAACGTCCCTTACTATTATTGTATTATTTTTTATGTATTTCTTTGGTTTTGTTATGAATTGGTTTATATAGTTGGCTGCTCCCATGTTTGGGGCATTGGTACTTAACATTGTTAGATCTTCTTGTTGGACAGACCCTTTTAGTATGATATAGTGTTCTTCCTCATCTCTTATTATAGTCTTTGGCTTAAAATCTAATATCTGATATAAGGGTTGCCACCCCAGCTTTCTTTTGATGTCCATTAACATGGTAAATTGTTTTCCACCCCATCACTTTAAATCTGGAGGTGTCTTCAGGTATTGATGGGTTTTGTTTTTTTACCCATTCTTATACCTTATTTCTTTGGCTTGGGGGAATTTAGCCCATTTACATTCAGGGTAACTATTGAGAGATATGGATTTAGTGCCATTGTATTGCCTGTAAGGTGACTGTTATTGTATATTGTCTCTGTTTATTTTTGATCTACTACTCTTAGGGTCTCACTTTGCTTAAAGGACCTCTTTCAATATTTTCTGTAGAGCAGGTTTGTTGTTTATAAATTCTTTGAGTTTTAGTTTCTCCTGGAAGCTTTTTATCTCTCCTTCTATTTTCTTTTCTTTCTTTTTTTAATCATAAGCCATAAGTTTATTTATTTTATTTTTAAATTTATTTTTATTTATTTTCAGCATAACAGTATTCATTATTTTTGCACCACACCCAGTGCTCCATGCAATCCGTGCCCTCTATAATACCCACCACCTGGTATCCCAACCTCCCACCCCCCACCCCTTCAAACACCTCAAATTGTTTTTCAGAGTCAATAGTCTCTCATGGTTCACCTCCCTTTCCTATTTCCCCGAAGTCCCTTCTCATCTCTAACTCCCATTATCCTCCATGCTATTTGTTATGCTCCACAAATAAGTGAAACCATATGATAATTGACTCTCTCTGCTTGACTTATTTAACTCAGCATAATCTCCTCCAGTCCCGTCCATGTTGCTACAAAAGTTGGGTATTCGTCCATTCTGATGGAGGCATAATACTCCATAGTGTATATGGTCCACATCTGCCTTATCCATTTATCCGTTGAAGGGCATCTTGGTTCTTTCCACAGTTTGGTGACCGTGGCCATTACTGCTACAAACATTGGGGTACAGATGGCCTTTCATTGCACTACATCTGTATCTTTGGGGTAAATACCCATTAGTGCAATGGAAGGATCATAGGGAAGTTGTATTTTTAACTTCTTGAGGAATCGCCACACTGTTCTCCAATGAGGCTGCACCAACTTGCATTCCCTTTCTCCACATCCCATCCAACACATGTTGTTTCCTGTCATGCTAATTTTGACCATTCTAACTGGTGTAAGGTGATATCTCAATGTGGTTTTAATTTGAATCTACCTGAGAACTAGTGATGATGAACATTTTTTCATGTGTCTGATAGCCATTTATATGTATTCATTGGAGAAGTGTCTGTTCATATCTTCTGCCCATTTTTTGATATGATTATCTGTTTTGTGTGTGTTGAAATTGAGGAGTTCTTTATAGATCCTGGATATCAACCTTTTGTCTGTACTGTCATTTGCAAATATCTTCTCCCATTCAGTGGGTTGCCTCTTTGTTTTCTTGACTGTTTCCTTTGCTGTGCAGAAGCTTTTGATTTTGATGAAGTCCCAAAGTTTATTTTCACTTTTGTTTCCTTTGCCTTTGGAGAGATATATCTTGAAAGATCTTGCTGTGGCTGATATCGAAGAGATTATTGCCTATGTTCTCCTCTAGGATTCTGATGGATTCCTGTCTCACATTGAGGTCTTTTATCCATTTTCAGTTTATCTTTGTGTACGGCGTCAGAAAATGGTCGAGTTTCATTCTACTACATATAGCTGTCCAGTTTTCCCAGCACCATTTATTGAAGACAGTGTCTTTTTTTCACTGTATATTTTTTCCTGTTTTTTCGAAGATTATTTGCCCATGCAGTTGAGGGTCCATATCTGGGCTCTCTACTCTGTTCCACTGGTCTATGTGTCTGTTTTTATGTCAGTACCATGCTGTCTTGGTGATTACAGCTTTGTAGTAAAGCTTGAAATCAGGTAGCATGATGCCGTCAGTTTTATTTTTGTTTTTCAATATTTCCTTGGCAACTCGGGGTCTCTTCTGATTCCATACAAATTTTGGGGTTATTTGCTCCAGCTCTTTGAAGAATACCGGTGGAATTTTGATCAGAATGGCATTAAAAGAATAGATTGCTCTAGGCAGTATAGACATTTTAACAATGTTTATTCTTCTGATACAAGAGCATGGAATGGTCTTCCATCTTTTTGTGTCTTCTTCAATTTCTTTCATGAGTGTTCTGTAGCTCCTCGAATACAGATCCTTTACTTGTTTGGTTAGGATTATTCCCAGGTATCTTATGGCTCTGGTGCTATAGTAAATGGAATTGATTCTCTAATTTCCCTTTCTGTATTTTCATTGTTAATGTATAAGAAAGCCACTGATTTCTGTACATTGACTTTGTATCCTGCCACGTTGCTGAATTGTTGTATGAGTTCTAGTAGTTTAGGGGTGGAGTCTTTTGGTTTTCCATATAAAGAATCATGTCATCTGTGAAGAGAGAGAGTTTGACTTCTTCATTGCCAATTTGGTTACCTTTTATTCTCTTTGTTGTCTGATTGCTGTTGCTAGGACTTCTTATACTATGTTGAACAAGAGTGGTGAGAGTGGGCATCCTTGTCGTGTTCCTGATCTCTACAGAAAGGCTGCAAGCTTTTTCCTATTGAGGATGATATTTGATGTGGGTCTTCATAGATAGATTTTATGAAGTTCAGGAATGTTCCCTCTATCCCTATACTTTGAAGCGTTTTGATCACAAATGGATGCTGGATTTTGTCAAATGCTTTTTCTGCATCGATTGTGAGGACCATGTGGTTCTTCTCTCTTCTCATATTAATTTGTTGTATCACATTGATTTGCGAATGTTGAACCATCCTTGTAGCCCAGGGATGAATCCCACCTGGTCATGGTGGATAATCTTTATAATGTGCTGTTGGATCCTATTTGCTAGGATCTTGTTGAGAATCTTAGCATCCATATTCATCAGTCATATTGGTCTGAAATTCTCCTTGTTGGTAGGGTCTTTGCCTGGTTTGGGGATCAGGGTAATGCTGGCTTCATAGAAAGAGTCTGGAAGTTTCCCTTTTGCTTCAATTTTTTGAAACAGCTTCAGGAGAATAGGTGTTATTTCTTCTTTGAATGTTTGGTAGATTTCCCCAGGGAATCCGTCAGGTCCTGGGCTCTTGTTTTTTGGGAGGTTTTTGATCACTGCTTCAATCTCGTTACTAGATATCGTTCTATTCAGGTTGTCGATTTCTTCCTGGTTCAATTTTGGGAGTTTGTAGTTTTCCAGGAATGCATCCATTTTATCTAGGTTGCTTAGCTTATTGGCATATAACTGTTGATAATAACTTCTGATGATTGTTTCTACTTCCTTGGTGTTAGTTGTGATCTCTCCCTTTTCATTCATAATTATATTAATTTGGGCCTCCTCTCTTTTCTTTTGGACTAGTGTGGCCAATGGTTTATCGAACTTATTGATATTGTCAAAACCCAGCTTCTAGTTTCATTGACACGTTCTACTGTATCTCTGGTTTCTACCTCATTGATCTCGGCTCTAATCTTGATTATTTCCCTTCTTATGTGTGGAGTTGGTTTGATTTGTTGTTGATTCTCCAGTTCTTAAAGGTGTAGAGAGCTGGTTTGTTCTGCATTTTTCAATTTTTTTGAGGGAGGCTTGGATGGCTATGTATTCCCCACTTAGGACCGTCTTTGCTGTATCCCATAGGTTTTGGACCGAAGTGTCTTCATTCTCATTGGTTTCCATGAATTGTTTCAGTTCATCTTTGATCTCCTGGTTGATACAAGCATTCTTAAGCAAGGTGGTCTTTAGCTTCCAGGTGTTTGAGTTCCTTCGGAACTTTTCCTCTGATTGAGCTCCAGTTTCAAGGCATTGTGATCTGAGAATATGCAGGGAATAATCTCAGTCTTTTAGTATCGGTTGAGTCCTGATTTGTGACCCAGTATGTGGTCTGTTCTGGAGAAGGATCCATGTACACTTGAGAAGAATGAGTGTTCTGTTGTTTTAGGATGGAATTTTATGTATATATCTATGAGGTCCATCTGGTCCAATGTGTCATTCAATGCTCTTGTTTCTTTATTGATTTTCTGCTTCGATGATCTGTCTATTTCTGAGAGAGGCATGTTAAGATCTCTGACTATTAATGTACTTATATCAATATGATTATTTATCTTGATTAACAGTTTTCTTATGAAGTTGGCTCCTCCCATACTGGGGGCATAGATATTTACAATTGTTAGATCATCTTGATGGATAGTCTCTTTAAGAATAATTTAGTGTCCTTCTGTATCTATGACTATGGTCTTTAGTTTAAAATATAATTTATCTGATATGAGAATCGCTAACCCAGCCTTCTTTTGAGGCCCATTAGCATGAAAGATGCTTCTCCATCCCTTCACTTTCAGTCTGGGTGTATCTTTAGGTTCAAAATGGGTCTCTTGTAGACAACATATGGATGGGTCTTGTCTTTTTATGCAATCTGCAACCCTGTGCCTTTTTATGGGCGCATTTAGGCCATTCACATTGAGAGTAATTATTGATAGATACGTTTTTATTGACATCGTGTTACCTTTGAAGTCTTTCTTTCTGTAGATTGTCTCTATATTTCTGTTCAATGCTATTCTTAGAATTTTTCCTCTTTCATATTACCCCCCTTAATATTTCCTGCAGTGTCGGCTTGGTGGTTGCATAGTGTTTTAAGCCTTGGAAACTCTTTATCTCTCCATCCATTTTCAATGTCAGTCTTGCTGGATAAAGTATTCTTGGCTGCATGTTCTTCTCATCTAGTCCCCTGAATATATCTTGCCAGCCCTTTCTGGCTTGCCAGGTCTCTGTGCACAGGTCTGACGTTATTCTGATGTTCTTTCCTCTTTATGAAAGGAGCCTCTTTGTTCTAGCGGCTTTCAAGAGATTATACCTACAATTATGATTCCTCAATTTGACTATCAGTTGTCGTGATGTTTTTTTGGAATGTATAATCTTGGGTGGAGACATTTCAGTCTCTAGTACATGGACGCTGGTTCCATTCGCGAGATTGGGGAAATTTTCATGAAGATCTTGTTCCACTATATCTTCTAGACTTCTTTCTTTCTCCTCCCCTTCTGGGATTCCAATAATTCTGATGTTGGAATGCTTCATGGCATCATTAATTTCCCTGATTCTGTTTTCATGGTTTCTAAGCTGTTTGTTCCAGTCTTCCTCCTGATCCTTTCTCTCTATCTGTTTGTCCTGCAGATCACTAATTCTATCTTCTGTCTCAGTTACCCTAGCTTTCAGAAAATTTAGATTAGATTGGAAGTCATTGAGAGCATTGTCAAGCTCATCCCTGGTAGCTTTCAGCTCTGTCCTAACATCGTGAGCATCCTGTCTAGTCACTTTCAGCTCGGCCCTAATCAATTCCATTTGGTCATCCATGGCTTTCTCCAACCTAGCTATTTCCTGGATAATTGTTAGCCTGAATTCTCTTTCCAACATATTGTCTATGTTGATAGCTGATAGCTATGTTGCTGAAGGTCCATCCTCTGTATTTTTCTTCTTTTGGGCATTTCTCCTCCTAGTCATTTTGGTAAGAGATGACTGAACAGATGTAGCTGGATGTATCCACTGTGGTGCTGTCAGGGTGCACCCTGGAACACTTCTGAGCAATCAGGATTCCCCACCAAAATGAGAGAAAAGAAAAGAAAAAGAAAAAAAGAGAGAGAGAGAGAGGGAGAGAGAGACAGGAAAGAAAGGGAAGATGAAAGAGAAGGTTCATCCCAAATGGGCTCCAAGGTAAGATTTATGAAGTATACAAAGACAGACAAACAGAAAGACTGATAAAAGTATATGACAAGAGGAAAAAATATATATCTGCAAATAAAGGAATAACCTCATCAAAAAGAACCCCAAGTGTAAAGTTTATATACTATCAGGACAAACACAAAAACACAGAAGCAATGGTGGAAGAAAAAGATGGGAGTATGGGTATAAGTTCTCAGTGTGGGGGAGGAAGGTTGTTTTGATTCCTCCTGGCTGTATCTTGATATCTTTTTTTAAAGGACTCAACTTTCCTAAAATAAAGGGGGATTAAAAATTGGTTTACCAGGGCGCCTGGGTAGCTCAGTGGATTAAAGCCTCTGCCTTCAGCGCAGGTCATGATACCAGAGTCCTGGGATCAAGCCCCACATTGGGCTCTCTGCTCGGCGGGGAGCCTGCTTCCCTCTCTCTCTCTGCCTGCCTCTCTGCCGACTTGTGATCTCTGTCTGTCAAATACATAAATAAAATCTTAAAAAAATTTGGTTTACCTATAGGGGTAGTATTGATTGAGGAAAGGGGATTACTTTGAAGTTTAACTCTATATGAATATTAGAAAATAAAAATAAAAAGGAATAAAGTAGACTAAACTAAACTAAAATTAAAAAAATTCAAAAAATAGAAATCCAAAATAAAAACACAGGTGTATGTATCAAAAATTCAGTTTAGAAGGTTATTATGGAATTTGATGCACTGGACATCTCACTGTGATGGTAAATAGTTTAAAAAATTATATATATATACCAGAATAGTGGGAACGAGTAAAAAAAATAAAAGTTGTTCTATGAAGTAGTGGTTGTTCTCTTGTCGTTCTTTTTTTTTTTTTTTTTCTTGCTTGCTTTGTTTTCTGGGGGAGGGGCCTGCCACGTGGGTTTTTGGTCAATGATGTTCCATGAGTTAAGTCCCCGCGCCCCCCTCAAGGGGGTAGGCTCTGAGGAAACTTGTTTTTTTCAGGCTTTTGTTCTCTGGCGGTTTTTATGTTTGTTCACTTTTTTTTTTTCTCTCTCACCTTGACCACTTTTGATGGTTTTTGTAGTTTTAGAGGAAAACAAACTGCATCCTGGCCTTCCTCTCATAGAGAAGCCTTAGTTTGGCTGCAGAGCCCAAATAAGTTCCCCTTTGGCCGCTGGCAGAGCAGGTTCCAAGTCACAGTCCCTGGGCTAGCAGGATCTTTTGCTTGTACTCAAAACCAAGGCAGCGGCAGCTGTCTGGGAAGCTCCAGTTCACCAGAGAGGTTCCAAGCAGCGATCGCACACAGATTTTCCCAGTGGCCCAGGCGGGGAGTGCCTGGTCTTTCTCCGTCTAAGAGCGCCTGGCTTGCGTGCACCTCTTTCAGGGGAAGCTGTGGGTCGTGCACACTTTTCATGCTCTGAGAACGGGGCGCAGGTCTGAAAGCACCAGGCTGGGCTTTCACTCACCTCTTTCAGGGGATAATTTGGGGCGCACGTCTTAGGCTCTGAAACAATGTCATGGGTCAAAGAGCGCAGGCCGGGCCTTTGTGTACCTCTTTCAGGGGAGAATGAAGGGCATGGGCATCTCAGGCTGTATAGCAGGGCTTGCGCATTCTGTCCTATGGTGAAGCACCCAGCCCCTCACAGGAGCTGGATCCCACGCGTTCTTGGGTGCGCTGGCAGCTTAGGGATCAAGACCTGGTTTCTCCACCGCACTCTCTCTGGCTCAGTGCCAGGGGAGGCTGTCCTGGTACCGGGGACTTAAGCCCCTGTCCCTAGCTGCCCCAATTCCCACAAATTTCCCCCCACGATCTTTTGCTCTTTTGAAGTGCTTTCAACAAGTCTCCAAGTTAATACTGGTCCCCAGACGCAGGGCACTCTCACTCGTATTAGGGGTATTACTTTCCAACCAGTCGCCTCTGGTGGCTCCCTCCCCCTTTTGTTTATCTTCCGATATCAGTTCGCTGTTCTCACTCCGCTTTACCTGCCCATTGGCATCTTCTGCCCCTGTAGAGATCCAGATGTGTATAATTCTGATCTCAGGCTGATTTCATGGGTGATCGGAGTTCTTTGGTTGGTAATCAGCTCACTTTATGGTACAGGTTGAAAAGGCGCCTCCTCCTACTTCCCTGCCATTTTGTCCCCTCTCCTTCTATTTTCAATGAGAGCTTAGCTGGATATAGTATTCTTGGCTGCATGTTTTTCTCGTTTAGTGCTCTGAGTATATCATGCCAGTTCTTTCTGGCCTGCCAGGTCTCTGCAGATAAGTCTGTGCTGCCAATCTAATATTTTTACCATTATATGTTACAGACTTCTTTTCCCGGGCTGCTTTCAGGATTTTCTCTTTGTCACTAAGACTTGTAAATTTTACCATCATGTGATGGGGTGTGGACCTATTCTTTTTTTTTTAATATTGTGTTTTATTTATCTATCTCAGAGAAAGAGAGAGAGGATGTATATGTGCATGACTGGGGGATAGGGGGATAGGGAGAGGAACCAAATCCTAAACAGACCCCATGCTTAGGGGTCTTAGCAGACCCCTCCCAGAGCTGGGATTCCCACATAAGGCTTAATCCCACAACTCTGAGATCATGAACTGTGACACAACCAAGAGTTGGATGCTGAACTAACTGAGCCATCCAGGTGCCCCACAAAGCACATGTTTTTAAAAAAGAAAATCTGAAAGGAGTCTTTTAACACATAAAGCTTTCTTATCATTCAACTGAAATAAATGCCTTTCTTAGAAGCTGTCAATGAGCTTACTACAGACAAAATGTTTCTTCCCAGTTTTCAATTAATTTCAGCCATCTGCAGCATTTTCCAATGATACTTAGCCCCCATATATTAAAACCCTCATGAAATGTTGACAAATGTACTTTTTTCTAGCAAATATACATTACTGCTCAATCACTCCAGAAAACGCAAGATCCCAAACCTTTCCACATTGTATTTATAGTCACAAATTCTTCAGGTGGAGAAATGGTGTGGACCTATTATTATTGATTTTGAGGGGTGTTCTCTTCACCTCCTGGATTTTGATGCTTGTTCCCTTTGCCATAGTAAGGAAATTCTCTACAATAATTCTCTCCAATACACCTTCTGCTCCCTTTTCTCTTTGTTCTTCTTCTGGAATCCCAATTATTCTAATGTTGTTTCATCTTATGGTATCACTTATCTCTCGAATTCTTCCCTTATGATCCAGTAGTTGTTTGTCCCTCTTTTGCTCAGCTTCTTTATTCTCTGTCATTTGGTCTTCTATATCACGAATTCTCTCTTCTACCTCATTTATCCTAGCAGTAATAGCCTCCAATTTTGATTGCACCTCATTAATAGCTTTTTTGATTTCAACTTGGTTAGATTTTAGTTCCTTTATTTCTCCAGAAAGGGCTTTTATTACTCCAGATAGGGCTTCTCTAATATCTCCCAAGTTAGCACCTTGAGAATCATCATTCTGAACTCTAGATCTGACATCGTCAAGCCCAGTTAGCACCTTGAGAATCATCATTCTGAACTCTAGATCTGACATATTACCAATGTCTGTATTGATTAGGTCCCTAGCCTTCAGTACTGCCTCTTGTTCTTTTTTTTTTTTTTTTTTTTTTGTGGTGAGTTTTTCTGCCTTGTCATTTTATCTGGATAAGAATATATGAATGAGTGAATAAAATACTTAAAGGATGGCAAAGACCTCAGGAAAATGTGCTTTAACCAAATCAGAAGAGACCCCAAATTGTGGGTGAAAGAAGCAGGTAAAAAAAAGTTCAGGAAAAAAAATTTTAAAAGAAAAAAACAAATAAAAAATTATATATATATATATATTAGATTGGTGAATAGAACAGAGTCACCCACTTAGTTTTGGGAGTATTTTGGTCTCTTAGCAGAAACTATCTCCCAAAATTATAAAGAATAAAAAAAATATTTAAAAAAATACACACACACACACGCACACAGTAGGGGTAGACACAATGAAGGGATGGAGTATGACTATAAAGTTGAAAAATTTAAAAAATTTTCTAAAAAAGGAGTTGATAAGATAAATTGGTTGGGAGAATAAAGAAAAAGAAAGTGGAGAGAATTTGCTCAGGCTGGAGACTAGAACAAAGCCCTGTGCTAGATTTAGGGTATATTCCAAATTTTTTTAGAAGAAAAAACCCTATGTGTACACAAATAATAAAGTTAGACATAATGACGAATAAAATAGGACTATAATAATGACGGTTCAAAAAAGTTTTTTTTATGAAAGGTATTGTTAAGATAAACTAGTTTAAAAATGTTAAAAAAGAAAAGAGTAAAAGTTAAAAGGCTTTTAGCATAAGAAAAAAATAAAATGAAAAAAATTAGTTAACTTTGCAAGACTAAAGAATCATGGGGAGGGGCGCCTGGGTGGCTCGGTGGGTTAAGCCTCTGCCTTTGGCTCAGGTCATGATCCCAGCACGCTGGGATCGAGCCTCACATCAGGCTCTCTGCTCAGAAGGGAGCCTGCTTCCCCCTCCCTCTCTGCCTGCCTCTCTGCCTCTTTGTGATCTTTCTCTCTGTCAAATAAACAAATAAAATCTTAAAAACAAATCATGAGGAAAAAGCCATGAATTCCATGCTTTGTTTTCTCCTCCTCTGGAATTCCGTTGTTCTCCTTGGTAAGTAAACTTGGTCTTGGATGGATTTCTTGCTGATCTTCTGTAGGAGGGGCCTGTTGTAGTGATTCTCAAGTGTCTTTGCCTGAGGCAGAATTGCACTGCCCTTACCAGGGGCATGGCTAAGTAGTCTGCTCGTGTTTGCCTTGGGGAGCTTTTGTTCCCTGAATGCTTTTTGTAGAGCTCTGGAGGATGAGAATGAAAATGGTGGCCTCCCATTCTCTGACCTGGAGGGACCGAGAACCCAGGACCCCACTCCTCAAGGCACCCTCGGAGAAAATCACTCAATCACTCCCATCTCCCTGGCCTCCAGCTGTGCTCCGAGCTCTCCCAGCCTGTGACCAAGCGTCTCTGTGTCTGTCACACAGCTCCACCTGGAGTCTCCAGACCCAGCAGATCCCTGCTCTCTTCTGGGGCTGGGTCTCCCCAGATCTTGTGGGTTCTCTGCTCTCAGAGCAGTGGTCTTACTGTACCACAGATCACAGTTTAAGTTAACCCCAAGTTGAGAGCTCACTCCTTGGCTCTGTCTCTGTAGCTGGCTTCCCTGCTCTAATACCTGTGAGCTCTGCAACATTCAGACACCCTGATCCTTCTGTGACCCCGTGGGACCTGAGACCACTCTGTCCCCACTGGGGCTTCACCCTGGCTTAGCCTCTGGTGTGATGTCCCTCAGTGGAGCAGACTTTTAAAAATTCTGATTTTGTGCTCTGTTGCTCTGCTGCTTGCTGGGAGCCTGCCCCTCCCCTCACGGTCTATCTTTTCATCGCTTTGGATTCAGGTCTCCATAGGTCCTACCTTTCAGAAAGTGGTCGACTTTCTGTTTCTAGAATTGCTGCTCTTTTTCTCTTTGATATTCTGTTGGAATTGTAGGTATTTGGAATGGTTTGATAAACTATCAGCTCATCTCCTGCTACCTGATGTCATCTCAGCCTGCTACTTCTCTGCCATCTTGACTCCTCCCCTCCATCTTTGTACTTCTTAAATCATGTCTTTAACTTCGTCAAGGTGGCCTCTTCTCTCCCTTTAGTTGTGGAATTTGTTCTGTCAGTCTTCAGGCCTATTTCTGGAGTATTTAGAATGATTTGATGGTTATCTAGTTGTGTTCATGGGACAAGGTGAGCCCAGGGTCTTCCTGATTCACCACCATCTTTGATGCTTTCTATTTAGGCTTTTGAAAAGTTGGTGGTAGTTATTCATAAGCCATAAGTTCAAAGTGTTTGACAACCTCTTTGTTATATCTGAAGTGCTCAGTTTTGTGTTATTTATACTTACACCAAAATATGGCCCAAATACTTTGCCCATATAAATTTTAAATGTTAGAGTTATATCATGAAAATTCCAGGGATACATGTTTTGAGAGCCTATTACTGTTTGTTATCAGCATCTGTTGGAAAAATCCATACATGCATGCCCACTTCCCAAATTAAAAAGAATAAATAACCATTCATTAGGGGAGCAGAAAACTTACTTGGTTAATAGATTTGGTATTGGTTGTCTTCCCTGTGCATATTGATTAACACAAAATGGCTGCCACATAGTAGTCTAATGGAAAGAATAAGGGATTTGAAGAAAATATACTTGAGTGATATGGATAACATTTGATTGGGTGACCCTTGGGAAAATCCATTAACTGATTTGATGCTTATATTTCTCACTTTATCTAAATTTTATTTTTGCTAAGTGAGTCCAGTTACAACTCCGTTTCCCTTAGTAGCTTGGGACTTCCTTCTTTATGGTCTCCAGGCAAAACCTCTGTGTGATCTGCCTGGAGTGAAACTCCTTCCCCAGCTGTCAAAGATACACTTGACTTATTGGTATATTTTTCACTTATCATTCCTACTAGCCCTGGAGTATCTTGATTTCTTTGTTCTTTAAATGTTTGCCATTTCCAGTGGTGGCACATTAAGCATATTGTAACATAATTAACATTGGATATTCCTCAGAAAGTAAAGAGGGTGTTTTGTTTCTTCTTTTAACTATGTATTTGTAGCCCTCCCCACACTATGCCAAAACATCCAAATGAAAATGAAAAAGTACAGGTGCCAATAAAACATCTGATATCCCTATGACATTGGTGTCCAGAACATTCAGTTGTTCCATTGTACCACCTGAAATTCACACCATAACACATCCCCAAGTTGTTTGCCTGCCTTCCTCCAGGAGCAAGGCTGTGCCCTTCAGGCTCTATTCCAGCCAAGCCCACTGACCTTGGGGTGCCTGGGTGGCTTGGTGGGTTAAACCTCCCCCTTCAGCTTAGGTCATGATCTCAGGGTCCTGGGATTAATCCCCACATTGGGCTCTCTACTCAACAGAGAGCCTGCTTCCTCTCCTCTCTCTGCCTGCTGCTCTGCCTACTTGTGATCTCTCTCCCTCTGTCAAATAAATAAATAAAATCTAAAAAAAAAACCCCTCCAGGTTATAATCCTGCTGATTGCAAGAAATCACAAAATTAAGCCCCTCTCTTGCTCCTCTTTGTTGTTGTCATCTATAGAACCCATGCCACTCTCTCTAGTCGAGAGTGATGGCTTTATAAACTGAGCTTTCTTCACTTCCCAACCACTACTCCTGTCCTTGTTCTTAACAACTTGAGCAACCACATAGACAATTGATTCAGCGTCTTGATCTCTCAAATTCTTGGACTCTTTCCCCCAATAACCTGTTAGTTCCTCCACCTCAGCAGCTATTCTGGAATTTTTAAAATTATTATATTATGTTAGTCACCATACAGCACATCATTAGTTTTTGATGTAGTGTTCTATGATTCATTGTTTTCATATAACACCTAGTGCTCCATGCAATATGTGCCCTCCTTAATATACATCATTTGGCTAACACATCTCCCCACCACCCCTCCCCTATAAAGCCCTCAGTTTGTTTCCTAGAGTCCATATTCTCTCATGGTTCTTCTCCTCTTCTGATTCCTCAAACCTACTTCATTTTCCCCTTATTTTTTTTTAAGATTTTATTTATTTATTTGACAGAGAGAAATTACAAGTACACTGAGAGGCAGGCAGAGAGAGAGAGAGAAGGAAGCAGGCTCCCTGCTGAGCAGAGAGCCCGATGCGGGACTCGATCCCAGGACCCTGAGATCACGACCTGAGCCGAAGGCAGCGGCTTAAACCACTGAGCCACCCAGGCGCCCCCATTTTCCCCTTCTTTATCCTAATGTCCTCCATGCTATTCCTGTTTCACAAATAAGTGAAACCATATGATAATTCACTTTCGCTGTTTTACTTATTTCACTTAGCATAATCGCCTCCAGGTCCATCCGTGTTGATGCAAAAGTTGAGTATTCATCTTTTCTGATGGCTGAGTAATATTCTGTTACATATATGGACCACACTTTCTTTATCCATTTGTATGCTGAAGGGCATCTTGGCTTCTTACACAGTTTGGCTACTATGGACATTGCTGCTATGAACATTGGGGTGCATGTGGCCCTTCTTTTCACTACATCTGTATCATTGGGGGAAATATCCAGTAATGGGTATTTCTAGGTCATAGAGTAGCTCTATTTTTAACTTTTTGAGAAACCTCCAGACCGTTTTCCAAAATTGCTATACCAACTTGCATTCCCACCAACAGTGTAAGAGGTTTCCCCCTTTTCCACAACCTCTCAAACATTTGTTGGTTTTTGCCTTGTCAACTGTTGCCATTCTAACTGATGTAAGGTGGTATCTCAAGGTGGTTTTGATTTAAATTGCCCTGATGGCTAATTATGGTGAACATTTTTTCATGTGTCTGTTAGCCATTTGTATGGAGAAGAGTCTGTTCATGTCTTCTGCCCATTTTTTGACATGATTATTTGTTTTTTGGGTGTTGGGTTTGAGAAGTTATTTATAGATCTTGGCTATCAGCTCTTTATTTCTAGTGTCATTTGCAAATATCTTCTCCCATTCCATGGATTGCCTCTTTGTTTTGTGGACTATCTCCTTTGCTGTGCAAAAACTTTTGATCTTGATGAAGTTCTGAAAGTTCATTTTTCCTTTTGTTTCATTTGCCTTTGCAGACATGTCTTGAAAGAAGTTGCTGGGGCCGATGTCGAAGAAGTAACTGCCTGGGTACTCTTCTAGGATTTTGATGGATTCCTCTTTCACATTGAAGTCTTTCATTAATTTTGAGTTTATCTTTGTGTATGGTGTAAGCAAATGGTTGAGTTTCATTCTTCTGTATATAGCTGTCCAATTTTCCCAGCACCATCTATTGAAGAAACTGTTTTTTTTTCCATTGGCTATTTTTTTTCTGCTTTGTCAAAGATCAGTTGGCCATACAGTTGAGAGTCAATATTTGGGCTCTCTGTTCTGCCCCACTGATCTATGTGTCTGTTTTTGTGCCAGTACCATGTTGTCTTGGTGATCACAACATTGTAATATAGCTTGGAATCAGGCAACGTGATGCTCCAGCTTTATCTTTTTCAACATTTCCTTGGTGATTCAGGTTATTTTCTGGTTCCATGCAAGTTTTAGGATTATTTGTTCCAACACCTTGAAAAATGCCACTGGTATTTTGATCAGGATGATGTTGAAAGTATGAATTGCTCTGGGCAGCATAGACATTTTAATGGTGTTTAATCTTCTGATCAACAAGCATGGAATGTTTTTCCATCTTTTTGTGACTTTTTCCATTTCTTTCGTAAGTGTTCTGTAGTTTCTAGAGCATAGATCATTCACCTTTTTGGTTAGGTTTATTCCAATGTATTTTATGGTTTTTGGTGCTATTGTAAATGGAATCAATTCCCTAATTTCTCTTTGAAAAAATTAATAAGATCAATAAACCACTGGCTGGACTTAGCCAAAAGAAAAGAGAAAGGACCCAAATTAATAAAATTATGAATGAAAGGGGAGAGATCATGACTAACACCAAGAAACAGAAAACAATTACTAGAGATTATTATCAACAACTATATCCCAAAAAATTAAGCAACCTGAAAGAAATGGATGCCTTCCTGAAGTCTATAAACTACCAAAACTGAAACAGGAAGAAATTGACAACCCGAAGAGACCAATAACCAGTAATGAGATTGAAATGATCAACAAAAGCATCACAAAAACAAGAGTACAGGACCTGATGGATTCCCTGGGGAACTCTTCCAAACATTCAAAGAAGAAATAATACCTGTTCTCCTGAAGCTGTTTCAAAAAATAGAAACAGAAAGAAAACTTTTAGACTCATTCTATGAGGCCAGTATTATCTTGATCCCCAAACCAGACAAAGACTTTACCAAAATGGATAATTTCAGACCAATATCCATGATGAATATGAATGCCAAGATTCTCAGCAAGATCTTAGCTAATAGGATCCAACAGTAGATTGAAAGGATTATCTACCACGACCAGGTGGGATTTATTCTTGGGATGCAAGGGTGGTTCAACATCTGCAAATCTATCAATGTGATGGAACACATTAATAAGAGAAGAGAGAAGAACCACATGGTCCTCTCAATTGGTGCAGTAAAAAGCATTTGACAAAATACAGCATCCTTTCCTGATTAAAACTCTTCAGAGTGTAGGGATAGAGGGAAAATTCCCTAATTTCATAAAAACCATCAGTGAAAAGCCCACAGTGAACATCATTCTCAATGGAGAAAAGATGAGAGCCTTTCCCTTAAGATCAGGAACATGACAAGAAGGCCCACTCTCGCCCCTTTTGTTCAACATAGTAGTAAAAGTCCTAGCAACAGCAGTCAGACAACAAAAAGAAATAAAAGGTATTTAAATTGGCAATGAAGATAAAAACGGTATTTAAATTGGCAATCTCACTCTTCACAGATGACATGATCCTTTATGTGAAAAACCCAAGACTCCACCCCCAAATTACTAGAACTCGTAAAGCAATTCAACAGTGTCACAGGATACAAAATCAAAGCATAGAAATCAGTTACATTTCTGTTCACTAACAATGTGACTGAAGAAAGAGAGATTAAGAAATTGATCCCATTCACAACTTCACCAAAACCCATAAGATACCTAGGAACAAACCTAATGGAAGAGGTAAAGGATCTGTACTCTTTTTAAAAAATTAACATATAATGTATTATTTGCCCCAGGGATACAGGTCTGTGAATTGTCAGACTTACACACTTCACAGCACTCACCATAGCACATACCCTTCCCAGTGAAGGATCTGTACTCTTAAAACCTCAGAACATTTCTGAAAGAAAGAAACTGAGGAAGACACAAAGAGATGGAAAAAGACTCCATGCTCATGGATCGGAAGAACAAATATTGTTAAATTTCTATGCTACTCAGAACAGTCCATACATTCAATGCGATACCTATCAAAATACCATTGACATTTTTTACAGAGCTGGAACAATCCTAAAATTTGTATGGAACCAGAAAAGACCCTGAATCACCAGGAAAATGTTGAAAAAGAAAACCAAAGCTGGGGGCATAGTGATACCTGACTTCAAGCGGTATTACAAAACTATGATCTTTATAACAGCACGGTACTGATAAGTTCTTTATAGATTTTGGATACTAGATATAATATGTCACTTGCGAATATCTTCTCCCATTCCATAGTTTGCCTTTTAGTTTTATTGATTGTTTCCTTTGCTGTGCAAAAGCCTTTTATTTTGATGAAGTCTCAATAATTCTTCTTTGCTTTTGTTTCCCTTGCCTTTCAAGACATGTTTAGCAAGAACTTGCTGAAGCTGAAGTCAAAGAAGTTGCTGCCTGTGTTCCCTTCTAGGATGTTGATGGGTTCCTCTCTTACAATTAGGTATTTCATACATTTTGAATTCACTTTTGTGATGGTGTAAGAAAGTAGCCCAAGCTTCATTCTTCTACATCTGGCTGTCCAATTTTCCTAACACAATTTGTTGAAGATACTAACTTTTTTCCATTGGATATTCTTTCCTGCTATGTCAAGGATTACTTGACCATAGAGTTGAGAGTCAATTTCTGGTTTATATTATTCCCTTCCATTATTTATGTGTTTGTTTCTGTGCTAGTACCTTACTGTCTTGATGATTACAGTTGTGTAATACAGCTTGAATTCAGGAATTTTGATGCCTCCAGGTCTGTTAAAGTGTTAATATATTTGGATATTAACCTTTTATCTGATACATAATTTGCAAATATTTTATCACAATTTAGAGGTTGCATTTTCATTTTGTTGATGGTTTACTTTATTGTGCAAATTTTTCATTAGATTTAGCCTTACTTATTGTTTCTTGTTTGGTTTAGTTTGATTTTTTTGCCTTTGCTTTTGGTGTAAAATCCTAAAAACCACTGTGGAGACCAATATCAAGGAGTTTGGCCTATATGTTTTCCTCTAGGGGTTTCATGGTTTTGATCAAGTCCTTAATACATTTTGAGGGTTTGGTGTGTGTGTGTGTATAGTATAAGATAGTTATCAAATGTCATTCTATACATGTGAAGGTCCGGTTTTCTCAACACCATTTAGTGAAGAAACTTCTTTCTCCATTGTATACTCCTGGCTCCCTTGTCATAAGTTAATAAACCATATATACGTGGTTTTGTTTCTGGGCCTTCTACTCTGTTCCATTGATCTAGGTGTTTGTTTTTATGCTAATACCATACTGTTTTAATTATTATAACTCTGTAAAATAGTTTGAAATAAGGAAGTGTGATGTTTCTACCTTTGTGTTCCTTTCTCAAGATTGCTTTGGTTATTTGTGTTCTTCTGTGAATCAACACAAATTTTAGAATTTTTTTCTGTTTCTGTAAATACTGCCAGTGGAATTTTCATTGGGATTGCTTTGAATTTGTAGATTACTTTGTGTAGTATGGGCATTTTAATAATATTAATTCTTCCATTTCATAAGCATGGTATATTTTTCAACTTACTTCTGTCTTCTTCAACGTGATTCATGAATGTATTACAGTATTCAGTGTAAGAGGTTTTTAAACTCATTGTCTAAGTACATTCCTAGGTATTTTATGCTTCTGATGTAGTTGTAAATGGGAATGTTCTCTTGCTTTCTCTCTCTGATAATTCATTATTATTGTATAGGTATGCAACAGATTTTTGTATATTGATTTTGAATTCTGTAACTTTTGGTATGTGGCATTTCCATTTTAGTTTTTCTCAAGATATTTCTTGATTTCCCCTTTTATTTCTTCTTTGGCCCATTGATTGTTCAGTAACACAGTATTTAAATCTCCACATATTTGTGAATTTTCTATTTTCATCTGTAATTGATCTCTAGTGTTATACCATTGTGTTTTTAAAAGATATTTGATATGAATTCAATCTACTTACTTTTATTATGACTTGTCTTATGACTTAACATGTGATCTATCCATCCAGAATGTTTCATTTGCCATTATATTATTACTTTAAGATGAAATATCCTGTATACATCTTTTGTAGGCAGCAAATACATGGATCATTGTTTTTTTAATGCATTCAGCCAATCTTTGTCTTTTGATTGGAACATATACATCTAAAGTAACTATTGATAGGTACAGAATCATTGTTTTCATGCTTTTTGTGATTCTTTGTTTCTTTCTTGTTCTTCTGCTCTCTTCCTTTGTGCTTTGATGATTTTCTGTGGTGGTATGCTTACATTTCTTTCTCTTTATCTTTTGTGTTTCTACTATAGGTTTTTGGTTTGTGGTTACCATGAGGGTTACATGAAACAACTTGTATATAATAGTTATTTTAATCTGATAACAATTTAAGTTGGAATGAATTCTAAAGCTCTACATTTTTATTCCTCCTCTTATTTTATGTTTTGAATGTTATAATTTTACATCTATTATCCTGTATATATATATTAATAAATTATTATAATTATAGTTATTTTTACTACTTTTGTTTTTTATCCTTTATACTATACTTTTATAAGTGATTAACTAAGCACCTTCACAACATTACTCTGAGTTTTAAAGTATATTTACATTTGCCAGTGAGATTTACACTTTCATATGTTTTCATGTTATTAAGTTGTGCTCTTTTATTTTAACTTTAACATTTCCTGTAAGGCTGATCTGGTGGTAATGAGCTCCTTTCACTTCTGTTGGTCTGGAAAACTCTCTCTCTCTCCTTCAATTATGAACAGCTTTGGTAAGAAGAGTTTTTCTCAGTGACAGTTTTTTTCTTTCAGCACTTTAAAATAAGACTTTATTTATTTATTTGACAATGAGAAAGACAGTGAGAGAGGGAATATAAGCAGGGGGAATAGGAGAGGGAGAATCAGGCTCCCTGATGAGCAGAAAGCTCAATCCAGAGCACGATCCTAGGACCCTGAGATCATGACCTGAGTCAAAGGCAGATGCTTAAGGACTGAGACACCAAGGTGCCCCTATTTCAGCATTTTGAATTTATTCACCACTCAATTCTGGCCTGCTAAGTGACTGCTCAAAAATCCACTAGTAATCTTATGGAGTTTCTTTGCACATAACAAGTTGTTTTTTTCTTTCTTCTTTTAATATTCCTTCCTTGTCTGTAACTTTTGACACTATAATTATAATGTATCTTGGAGTGGTTCTCTTTGGATTCATCATGATTTGAACTCTCAGGGCTTCCTGGATCTGGATGTCTGTTTTTGTCCCAAAGTTAGGGACATTTTCAGTCATTATTTCTTCAAATAATTTTTCTGCCCCCTTTCTCTTTCTTCTCCTTCTGGGATCAATATAATTAAAGTGTTGTTCCACTTAGTGTTATTTCATAAGCCCTTAAACTATATTCATTCTTTTACATTTTTTTCTTGTGGCTAATCTGATGGATAAGTTCTACTTCCTTGCTTTTGAGTTAATTGTCCCTTTTTTCTGTTTCCTCTAGTCTGTTATTTAACACTTCTACTGTATTTTTCAGTAGTTATTGTATTCTTCAGCCCTGTGACTTCCATTTGGCACTTTCTTATATATCCCTTCTCCTTTAAATACTTTGTTCATGTATTGTCTTTCCAACCTCAGTGAGTATATTTATTACCAGTACTTTGAACTCTTTATCAGGTAAATCTCTTTATTTCATTGCAGTCTTTTTTGATGTTTTATATTGTTCTTTGTTTGGAACATATTCCCCTGTTCTTCACTGTCCTTAATTCTATTTTGTTTTGTATCCATTAGAAAAAACAGCTACTTCTACCAATTTTAAAGTAATGACCTTGTGTAGGGTATGAAAATTATTGTTCATCCTTGCCCTAGCTTTTGGTTGTTTCTCTTTGTGATTATCCTGTGTGATTATCCAAACAACTTCACTTTGCCATAGTTGAGGGTGTGCCAGGACCTGTCAGTGTCCCATAGGGATAAATCTCAATCAGCATCTAGAGTCAGGCTCATTGGAAGCCAGATTCTCATGAAGCAGCTTTTGAAATATCCAAACATACACTTGTCAAAGGAGGAATAGGAGGTGGAAATTTATCTCTTCTTTCTCTGAGCCTTTTCAAGAATTGTTTCTTTGAGAGAGAAGGGGCAAAATGGTAGAGAAGTAGAAGACCTTGTTTTAACCAGTTCCCTGAATTGAGATAAATATCTACCAGAACATTCTAAATACCCATGAAAATCAGCCTGAGATGTAAGATATTATACTTCTGGATCTCTATGGGGTCATATAATCAGTGGAGAGGTGCACCTTCACTGGAGCATGGTTGATATGTTTAGCTATACAACCCCCATACATATAGAAGGAGGAAAACCCAACAGAGGAAAAAATAAGAGACTGATCTCTGCCACAGAATGATAGTATATGGACATAAACAATATGTCAGAAATGGAATTCAGGGTAATGATTATCCAGGCAATGGGTAGGTTGGAGAAGGCCATTAGTGGCAACATAGAATCTCTAAGGGCAGAAGTGAGAGCTGGTCTGGCAGAAGTTAAAAATGTTATCAATGAGATCCAATCTAATCTAAATATTCTAACAGCTAGGGTAACCAAGGCTGAAGATCAAATTAGTGATCTAAAAGGCAAACTGATAGAAAAGAAGGATCAGGAGGAGGCCAGGAACAAACAATCTGGAAAGCATGAAAATAGAATTAGGGAAATAAATGATACCATAAACCTTTTCACTGTCAGACTTATTGGGATCCCTGAGGGAATGGAGAAAGAAAAATTAGAAGATATAGCTGAACAAATACTGGATGAAAATTTCTCTAATCTGGGGAATGGAATAAGTGTTCATGTCCTAGAGGCAGAGAGGACAATCCCCAAGATCAACAAGTCTAGAAAGACCTCCACACACTGAACTGTGAAATTCACAAATCATAAATTCAGACAGGAGGTCTTAAGGGCAGCTAGGGGAAGCGATTGCTTATGTCCAGAGGAAGGATCATCAGAATAACATCAGACCTGTCCATAGAAACCTGGCAAACCAGAATGGCCTGGCAAGACATATTCAGGGCACTAAATGAGAAGAACATGCAGGCAAGAATACTTTATCTGGCAAGGCTGACATTCAGAATGAGTGGAGAGATAAAGATCTTCCAAGACTGGCAAGGTTTAAAAGAGATGTGACCACTAAACTGGTACTACAAGAAATATTAATGGGGGGTTATAAAAGAAGAAAGAACCCAAGAGTGACATAGAATGGAAATTTACAGAGACAATCTGTAGAAACAAGGACACCACAAGCAACATGATGTCAATTAAAACTTATCTTTCATTAATCACTCTCAGCATGAATGGCCTAAATGCTCCCATAAAACATCACAGGGTTGCAGGTTGGATAAAATGACAGGACCTGTCCATATGCTGTCTACAAGAGACACATTTGGAACCTAAAGGTACATCCAGACTGAAGGGGAAGGGATGGAGAAACATCTTTCATGTCAATGGGCCTCAAAAAAAGCTGTAGTAGTGATTCTCAGACCAGATAAATTAGATTTTAAGCTAAAGACTGTAGTCAGAGATACAGAAGGACACTACCTCATTCTTAAAATGTCTATCCACCAAGATCTAACAACTGTAAATATTTATGCCCCCAAAATGGGATCAGCCAAGTACATAAGCCAACTGTTGACCAAAATAAAGAGTCATATTGATATGAATACATTAATTGTAGGCGATCTTAACATGCCACTCTCAGTAATAAGTTATATAAGCAGAAAATCAATAAATGGAATTGGGAGAAATTGGAAGGGGAGGTGAACCATGAGAGACTATGGACTCCGAAAAACAATCTGAGGGGTTTGAAGTGGCTGGAGGGTGGGAGGTTGGGGTACCGGGTGGTGGGTATTATGGAGGGCACGAATTGCATGGAGCACTGGGTGTGGTGAAAAAATAATAAATACTGTTTTTCTGAAAATAAATAAATTAATTTATTTTAAAAAAGATAATTTTGATTAGAATTAATAAAAACTATTTTAATAAACTATGAGAATTAACAATTGATACATCCTAGCATTTAATTAACTGGAAATTCTGTGCTTGCTTCAGCAGCACATATACTAATTAACTATGGAAATTCAATGGGAAGTTTTATTTGATTGAAATCAATTTAAAAGATGTATATATATTTTGTATATTTCATATGTATTGGATATATATATATTAAAACTTAAAATGTAAAAAATAAAAAAAAGAAAAAAAAGAAAATCAATAAAGAAACAAGAGTTTTGAATGATACATTGGACCAGATGAACCTCATAGATATATAAAGGACACTCCACCCTAAAACAATAGAACACTCACTCTTTTCGAGTGCACATGGAACTTTCTCCCAAATAGACAACATACTGGGTCACAAGTCAGTTTTCAGCTGGTACCAAAAGACTGAGATTAGTTCCTGCATATTCTCAGACCACAATGCTTTGAAACGGAACTCAACCACAAGAAAAGTTTGGAAGGAATTCAAACACTTGGAAGCTAAAGACCATCCTGCTGAAGAATGTTTGGATCAACCAGGCAATCAAAAAAGAATGTAAAAAAATCATGGAAATCAATGAGAATGAAGACACATTAGTCCAAAACCTTTGGGACAGTGCAAAGACAGTCCTAAGGGGGAAAATACATAGTCATCCAAGCCTCACTCAAACAAAATTAAAAAATCCAGAATAAACTAACTCTCTTTACATCTTAAAGAATTGGAAAATCAACAACAAATTAAGCCAACCCCATGCATAATGAAGGAAATAATTGAGATTAGAGCAGAGATCAATGAGTTACACACTAGAGATATAGTAGAACACACTAAGGAAACTAGAAGCTTGTTTGTTAAAAGAATTAATAAAATTGGTAAACCACTGGCCAGACTTACGCAAAAGAAAAGAGAAAGAACCCAAATAAATAAAATTATTAATGAAAGGGGAGAGACCATGACTAACACCAAGGAAATAGAAACAATCATCAGAAATTATATGCCAGTAAGTTAAGCAACCTATAAGAAATGGATGATTCCTGGAAACCTATAAACTTCCAAGACTGAAACAGGGAGAAATCGACAACTTGAATAGATCAATATCTAGTAACGAGATTGAAGCAGTGATCAAAAACCTCTCAAAAGACAAGAGGCCAGGACCTGTGTAATTCTACCAAACATTCAAAGAGGAAATAATACCTATTCTCCGGAAGCTGTTTCAGAAAATTGAAGCAGAAGGAAAACTTCCAGACTCTTTCTATGAAGCCAGCATTACCCTGATCCTCTAAACCAGACAAAAATCCCATCAAAAAGGAAAATTTCAGACCAATATCACAGATGAATATGGATGCCAAGATTCAAAACAAGATCCAAGGTAATAGGACCCAACAGTACATTGAAAAGATTATCCAACATGATCAGGTGGGATTTATCCCCGAGATGCAAGGTTGTTTCAACATTCACAAATCAATCAGTGTGATAGAGAAAATCAATAAGAGAAGAGAGAAGAACCACATGGTCTTCTCAATTGATGCAGAAAAATCATTTGACAAAATCCTGCATCCGTTCCTGATTAAAATGCTTCAAAGTATGGGGATAGAGGGAAAATTCCTCAACTTCGTAAAATCTATCTATGAAAAACCCACAGTGAATATCATTCTCAATGGGGAAATGATGAGAGATTTTCCCTTAGGATCAGGAACAGGACAAGGATGCTAACTCTTACCACTGTTTTTCAACATAGTACTAGAAGTCCTAGCAACAGCAATCATACATCAAAAAGAAATAAAATGTATTTGAATTGGCAAAGAATAAGTAAATCTCTCTCTCCTTGCAGATAACATGATACTTTATATGGAAAACCCAAAAGACTCCACCCCCAACCTCCTAGAACTCATACAGCAATTCAGTAATGTGACAGGATACAAAATCAGTGCACAGCGATCAGTTGCTTTCTTATACACTAACAATGAAAATATAGAAAGAGAAATTAGAGAATTGATTCCATTTATTATAGCACCAAGAACCATAAGATACCTTGGAATAAACCTAACCAAACAGGCAAAGAATCTGTACTCAAGGAACTACAGAACACTCATGAAAGAAATTGAAAACACAAAAAGATGGAAAAGCATTCCATACTCATGGATCGGAAGAATAAACATTGTTACAATGTCTATACTGCCCAGAGCCATCGATACTTTCAATTCCATCCTGATCAGAGTTCTACCAGCATTTTTCAAAGTGCTGAAATAAACAATCCTAAAATTTTTTATAACCAGAAAAGTCCCTGAATCGCTAAGGAAATGTTGAAAAAGAAAAAACTGGGGGTATCATGTTGCCTGATTTCAAGCTTTTACTACAAAGCTGTGATCACCAAGACAGCATGGTACTGGAACAGAAACAGACACATAGACCAATGGAACAGAATAGAGGGTCCAGATAATGGACCCTCAACTCTATGATCAAATGATCTTTGACAAAGCAGGAAAATATATCCAGTGGAAAAAAGACAGTCTTCAATACATGGTGCTGGGAAAATTGGACAGCTATATACAGAAGAATGAAAGTCAACCATTCTCTCACACCATACATAAAGATAAACTCAAAATGGATGAAAGACTTCAATGTGAGGCAGGAATCTATCAAAATCCTAGAGGAGAACATAGGCAGAACCTCTTCAACATTGGCCACAGCAACTTCTTTTAAGATACTTCTCCAAAGGCCAAGGAAACAAAAGCAAAAAATGAACTTCTGGGAGTTCATCAAGATGAAAACCTTCTGCACAGCAAAGGAATTAGTTCACAAAACAAGAAGGCAACCCACGGAATGGGAGAAGATATTCGCAAAGGACACTACAGACAAAGGGTTGATATCCAAGATCTATAAAGAACTCTTCAAACTCAACACCACAAAAACAGATAATCATGTAAAAAATATAGGCATAAGACATGAACAGACACTTCTCCAAAGAAGACATACAAATGGCTAACAGACACATGAAAAAATGTTCATAATCTTTAACTATCAGGGAAACTCAAATTAAAACCACATTGAGATACCACCTTACACCAGACAGGAAACAACAAGTGTTGGAAAGGAGATGGAGAAAGGGGAACCCTCTTACACTGTTAGTGGGAATGCAAGTTGGTGCAGCCACTTTGGAAAACAGTATGCAGGTTCCTCAAAAAATTAAAAATAGAGATACCTTATGATCCTGCAATTGCACTACTGGATATTTACCCCAAAGATACAGATGTAGTGAAAAGAAGGGCCATCTGTACCTCAGTGCTCATGGCAGCAATGGCCACAATCACCAAACTGTGGAAAGAGCCAAGATGCCCTTCTACAGATGAGTGGATAAAGAAGATATGGTCCATATATACAATGGAATATTATGCCTCCATCAGAAAGGATGAAAACCCAGCTTTTGTATCAACATGGATGGTAGTGGAAGTGATTATGCTAAGTGAAATAAGTCAAGCAGAGAAAGTCAATTACCATTTGGTTTCACTTGTAGAACATAAGGAATAGCATGGAGGACATTAGGAGAAGGAAAGCAAAACTGAATTGGGGTAAGTTGGAGGGAGAGTTGAAGCATGAAAGACTGTGGATTCTGCTAAACAAACTGAGGATTTTGGAGGGGAGAAGGTGGGGAGATGGGTGAGCCTGGTGGTAGGTATTAAGGAAAGCACGTATTGTATAGAGCACTGGGTGTGGTGCATAAATAATGAATCTTGGAACACTGAAAAAAAAGAAATATATATATATATCTATATAGATATATATCTATATATATATCTATATATATAAAAGAATATATAAGAATATATATATAAAAGAATATAAAAGAATGGCTTCTTTGTTTGCAACTATCCCATTGAACCTAGAAAGACAAGCCCAACACACTGGACATCAGAGCCAGGCTACCAAAGGATGTGTCATATGGTCAGCAGCCATAAAAACTGGGGCACCAGTGGTGTACACAAGCTTTTTTCTCAGACAATACTGGGAACTTGGAGTGAAGCAGAGGGAATGCACACAGATAGCGCCCACCATCTGAGGTGTGTAGAGAGGGTTATAGTTGACACGTTAGATGTGTGTTTAATTACTAAGCCTCTCCCTTAGACCACAGTCTTGAAAATAAGCTAATATGAATCTTTCACAGAAGACTGAATGTTTCAGTCTCTTGTCTCTGTGATGCCCTGGGGTATAGTTCTTTAAGAACTCTCTGTTATGGTTCTGTTGGACCCTTGAATGTAAGCCCTGATAGCAACCAGAGCCAGGCAATCAAGGGATTTCTTCTGGGCAGCAGACACAAAAATAAGGGATCCAGATGTGTCCACAAGCTACTTTCTGGAAGTTACTGGGGACCTGGAACAAGGCAGAGAATGTGAAGATTGTACCTACTGGCTTTCAGGGTTTTTGGAGAGTATTTCAGCAGACCTCTAGCCATATGTTAAAGTAAATGCTTGCCCCTCATGTCAAAGCTTTAAGATAAGAAAATAACCTTCTTTCATACAAACTGGGAACATTGCAGTCAATTGTCTCTGCACTGGGCCCTGGGGGGATAGCTGGGTGAATATGTGTGAACCCTGTAAGAAGTATTTCTCAATTTGCTATAGACTTATGGGTGTCATAGACACAAGCCTCTTGGCTTCAGAAACTAGAATTTTTGCAGGCCCATCTCTCAGGTGCAGGTCTTAAAAGTTGGGGTGACAAATGTGGGATTCAAGCCTTTCACTTTTTAAGGAGATACTTGGAGTTATGAGTTCCTTCCTGATTGTGGGATTTATGACAGGATTATTTCACCCACATTTACACATTTGGATGTGGTTGTTTTTCCTCATTTTCTTGACTTGAGGAATTCCTCAGCTACTTTTGGGTTTCTTCAGAGGAAAATGTTTCATCTGTAGAGATAGGTTCAGTATATCCATGGGAGAACTTGAGTTTAGGATTGTCCTACATCACCATCATGAAATGGAACCTCTCTATATTCTTGAGTTGGGACTTTCAGTTTCTCTTGCTCTTGGACATCATAGCTTCTAGTTCTCAGGCCTTCAGCTTTCAGGACTTATATCAACAGATCCCTCTCTCTCACTTCTCAAGGCTTCAGCCTCAGACTAAAAGTTTCACCATTGATTCTCCTGGTTCTCAGGCCTTTAGACAGGGAATGAATTATACTACTGGATTTCCTGGTTCTCTAGCTCATAGATGGCATATAGTGTCACACCTCAGCCTCCATCATTGTGGTAAGCACTGCATTAGACAGTGTATATCTAGAATTTGGGGAGAAAATAAAGGATTATATCAACATAAGAAGCAATAAAATGGTTGATTTACTTGAGGTGAACAGAGCTATTATGATTGAGAAAGTATTTCTGGGAAAAAGACAAGTCCAGTGAAGTCAGTCAAGAAAGGAAAATTCAAATAGTTGTTCTAGATCTAAGAATACAGGTTCCAAATTCAAACACCCAGAAGTTAAACAGGTAATATAGGTAAATAAGGAAGGACAGGTATAGGGTAAATAGCCAATCTAAATGGGGGGGGGCAAGTGCTACTCAATTCCAGTCAATTGCTGGCAAGTAAAAATGCAAGCCCAGGATTGCCAAATCTTCTGAGTGTCAAAAGCAAACAAAAATGTTGATTTTTTAAATGTTAGATCTCCAAATTTAAAAAATATTGGCTTAATTTTAAACCCTGAGCAAGCCAAACAAAACACATACATAGCCTAAATCAGACACTTAGTATGTGTCCACTGTAGACAATGGTCAGTGTCTAGAGGTAAGGAAGAGGTCACTGCTTACCACTGTTGATGCTAAAAACAAAATGAGTGGTACAGACTCTCAGATCAGAGGAGGCCACCACAGTGAGCTCATGGTGGTGTCAAATATTAGGAAAAACATCTGGAGAAGGTGTGATGTGATATGAACATTAAAGTCTGAGAAACATGTAGATAGATGGAGTTGAGAGAAGCAATGAGGAAATTGCAGGTCATGGAGTAGAGACAGCACAAATAAAAATGTGAAAGTACACTCACATGACATTTTTTGTGTGTTCTTTGACATTTAAAAAACTGAGTGTTGTTGACACGCAATGTTATATTAGTTTCAGGTGTACAACTTAGTGATTTAACAAGTTTCTTCATTATGCAATATTCAGCACAAGCGTAGCTACCACCTGTCCCATTACTTCACTATTATAATATCATTTTTAGGATGGAGAAATCAAGATGGTGGAGAAGTAGCAGGTTGAGATGACATCAGGTAGCAGGAGATCAGCCATATAGCTTATCTAACCTTTGTGAACACCTACATCCAACGGGAAATCAAAGAGAAGAAGAGCAACAATTCTAGAAACAGAAAATCGACCACTTTTAGAAAGGTAGGATCTGAGGAGGAGTGAATCCAAAGTGACGGGAAGATAGACTGCGGGGGAGGGGCCGGCTCCTGGCAAGCGGTGGAGCAATGGAGCACAAAATCAGGCCTTTTAAAAGTCTGCTTCATGGAGGGATATCGCTCCAGAGGCTAAATCAGGGGAAAGCCCACACAGGGTCAGCATAACCCCAGGTCCCGCAGGGTCACAGAAGGACCAGGGGTATCTGAGTGTCGCAGAGCTCACAGGTATTAGAGTGGGTAAGCTGGCTATAGCAACAAAGCTGAGGAGTGAGCTCTCAGCTCAGGATTACCTTGAGCCGGTTGCAGGCTGGGTGAGCTCGGAGCGAGGCCAGAGGCGACGGAGACAGAAATGACCCGGCACTTTTCTCCAAGTGTGAGTGATTGAGTGCTTTCATCCAAGCGCAACAAGAGGCCAGGGAGACGGGGGCAATTGGGCGCTTTTCTCTGAGGGTGCACTGAGGAGCAGGACCCCAAGCTCTCAGCTCCTCTGGGCCGGAGATTGGAAGGCTGCCATCTTCATTCCCATCCTATAAAACTTGATGGAAAGCACTCAGGGAATAAAAGCTCCCTTTCTGGAGAAATAAAAGAACTAAATAATAATAAAAATAAATAAAATAATAATGATAATAAGTAATAATAAATGAAATAATAATTTTAAAAATAAATAATAATAATAATTAATAAATAAATAAACTAAAATCTAACCAAGTTGAAATCAAAAAAGCTATTAATGAAGTGGAATCAAAAATGGAAGGTCTTACTGCTAGAATAAATGAGGCAGAAGAAAGAATTAGTGATATGGAAGACCAAATGACAGAGAATAAAGAAGCTGAGCAAAAGAGAGACAAATACTGGACCATGAGGAGAGAATTCGAGAGACAAGTGACACCATAAGACGACACAACGTTAGAATAATTGGGATTCCAGAAGAAGAAGAAAGAGAGAGGGAGGAGAAGGTATATTGGAGAGAATTATTGTAGAAAATTTCCCTAATATGGCAAAGGGAACAAACATGAAAATCCAGGAGATGCTAAGAACGCCCCTCAAAATCAATAAAAATAGGTCCACACCTCTCACATAATAGTAAAATTTACAAGTCTTAGCAACAAAGAGAAAATCTTTAGAAAATCTAAAGATTTTCTCTTTGTTGCTAAGACTTGTAAATTTTACTAAGCAGCCTAGGAAAAGAAGTCAGTAACATACAATGGTAAAAACATCAGATTCGCAGTGGACATATCCACAGAGACCTGGCAGGCCAGAAAGAACTGGCATGATATATTCAGAGCACTAAACGAGAAAAACATTCAGCCAAGAATACTATATCCAGAGAGGCTATCACTGAAAATAGAAGGAGAGATAAAAATCTTCCAGGACAAACAAAAACGGAAAGAATTTGCAAATACCAAACCAGCTCTACAGGAAATATTTAAAGGGGTCCTCTAAGCAAAGAGAGACCCTAAAAGTACTAGAACAGAAAGGAACAGAGACAATATACAGTAACAGTCACCTTACAGGCAATACAATGGCATTAAATTCATATCTCTTAATAGTTACCCTGAATGTTAATGGGCTAAATGCCACAATCAAAAGACTCAGGGTATCAGAATGGGTAAAAAAAACAAAAGCCATCAGTATGTTGCCTACAAGAAACTCATTTTAGACCCAAAGACACCTCCAGATTTAAAGTGAGGGGGTGAAAAACAATGTACCATGCTAATGGACATCAGAAGAAAGCTGGGGTGGCAATCCTTCTACAAGATCAATTAGATTTTAAGCCAAAGACTATAATAAGAGATGAGGAAGGACACTATCATACTCAAAGGGTCTGTCCAACAAGAAAACCTAATAATTTGAAATATCGATGCCCCTATCATGGGAGCAGCCAACAATATAAACCAAATAACAAAATCAAAGAAATACATCGACAATAATACAATAATAGTAGGTGACTTTAACACTCCCCTCACTGAAATGGACAGATCATCTAAGCAAAAGATCAACAAGGAAATAAAGCCCTTAAATGACACACTGGACCTGATGGACATCACAGATATATTCAGAACATTCTATCCCAAAGCAACAGAATATACATTCTTCTATAATGCACATGGAACATTCTCCAGAATCGATCACATCCTCGGTCCTAAATCAGGACTCAACCAGTATCAAAAGATTGGGATCATTCCCTGCATATTTTCAGACCACAATGCTCTGAATCTAGAACTCAATCACATGAGGAAATTTGGAAAGAACCCAAATACATGGAGACTAAACAGCATCATTCTAAAAAATGAATGGGTCAACCAGGAGCTTAAAGAAAAATTGAAAAAAATTCAAGGAAACAAATGATATTAAAAACACAATGGTTCAAAATCTGTGGGACACAGCAAAGACAGTCCTGAGAGGAAAATATATAGCAGTACAAGCCTTTCTCAAGAAACAAGAAAGGTCTCAAATACACAACCTAAATCTACACCCAAGGGAGTTAAAGAAAGAACAAGAAAGAAGGCCTAAACCCAGCAGGAGAAAAGAAATCATAAAGATCAGAGCAGAAATCAATGAAATAGAAACTAAAAAAAAAAAAAATAGAACAAATCAACGAAACTAGGAGCTGGTTCTTTGAAAGAATTAATAAGATTGATAAACCCCTGACCAGACTTATCAAAAAGAAAAGAGAAAGGACACAAATAAATAAAATCAGGAATTAAAGAGTAGAGATCACAACCAACACCAAAGAAATACAAACAATTATAAGAACATACTATGAGCAACTCTACACCAACAAATTCGACAATCTGGAAGAAATGGATACATTTCTAGAGACATGTAAACTACCACAACTGAAGCAGGAAGAAATAGAAAACCTGAACAGACCCATAACCAGTGAGGAGATTGAAACAGTCATCAAAAATCTCCAAGCAAACACAAGCCCAGGGCCAGACGGCTTCCCAGGGGAATTCCACCAAACATTTAAAGAAGAATAAATTCCTATTCTCCTGAAACTGCTCCAAAAAATAGAAATGGAAGGAAAATTTCCAAACTCATTTTATGAGGCCAGCGTCACCTTGATCCCAAAACCAGACAAGGATCCCATCAAAAAAGAGAATTACAGACCAATAGCCTTGATGAATACAGATGCAAAAATTCTCACCAAAATGCTGGCTAATAGGATCCAACAGTACATTAAAACAATTATTCACCACGACCAAGTGAGATTGATTCCATGGCTGAAAGGTTGGTTCAACATCTGCAAATCAATCAATTTGACACAATACATTAATAAAAGAAAGAATAAGAACCATATGATACTCTCAGTAGATGATGAAAAAGCATTTCACAAAGTACAGCATCCCTTCCTGATCAAAACTCTTCAAAGTATGGGGATAGAGAGTACATACCTCAATATTATCAAAGCCATCTATGAAAAACGCAGTACAAATATCATTCTTAATGGAGAAAAACTGAGAGCTTTTCCACTAAGGTCAGGCACATGGCAGGGATGTCCATTATCTCCAATGCTGTTCAACATAGTACTAGAAGTCCTAGCCTCAGCAATCAGACAACAAAAAGAAATTAAAGGCATCCAAATTGGCAAAGAAGAATTCAAATTATCACTCTTTGCAGATCATATGATACCATATGTGGAAAACCCAAAAGCTCCACTCCAAAACTGCTAGAACTTGTACAGGAATTCAGTAAAGTGTTAGGATATAACGTCAATGCACAGAAATCAGTTGCATTTCTTTACACTAACAAGACAGAAGAAAGAGAAATTAAGGAGTCAGTCACATTTACAGTTGCACCCAAAACCATAAGATACCTAGGAATAAACCTAACCAAAGAGGCAAAGAATCTATACTCAGAAAGCTATAAAGTACTCATGGAAGAAATTGAGGAAGACACAATGAAATGGAAAAATGTTCCATGTTCCTGGATTGGAAGAACAAATATTGTGAAAATGTCTATGCTACCTAAAGCAATCTACACATTTAATGCAATCCCTATCAAAATCCCATCCATCTTTTCCAGGTAATAGAGCAAACAATTTTAAAATTCATATGGAGCCAGAAAAGTCCGCAAATAGTCAAAGGGATATTGAAAAAGAAAGCCAAAGTTGGTGGCATCACAATTCCAGACTTCAGGCTCTATTATAAAGCTGTCATCATCAAGACAGTATGGCACAACAACAGACACATAGATCAATGGTACAGAATAGAGAGCCCAGAAATAGACCCTCAACTCTATGGTCAACTAATCTTCGATAAAGCAGGAAGGAATGTCCAATGGAAAGAAGACAGCCTCTTCAACAAATGGTGCTAGGAAAATTGGACAGTCACATGCAGAAAAATGAAACTGGACTATTTCCTTACACCACACACAAAAATAGACTCAAAATGGATGAGGGACCTCAGTGTGAGAAAGGAATGCATCAAAATCCTTGAGGAGAACACAGGCAGCAACTTCTTTGACCTCAACCGCAGCAACTTCTTCCTAGGAACAATGCCAAAGACAAGAGAAGCAAAAGCAAAAATGAACTATTGGGATTTCATCAAGATCAAAAGCTTTTGCACATCAAAGGGAACAGTTAACAAATCCAAAAGACAACTGACAGAATGGGAGAAGATATTTGCAAACGACATATCAGATAAAGGGCTAGTATCCAAAATCTATAAAGAACTTAGCAAACTCAACACCCAAAGAACAAATAATCCAATCAAGAAATGGGCAGAGGACATGAACAGACATTTCTGCAAGGAAGACACCCATATGGCCAACAGACACATGAAAAAATGCTCCACATCACTCAGCATCAGGGCAATACAAATCACAACCACACTGAGATTCCGCCTCACACCAGTCAGAATGGCTAAAATCAACAAGTCAGGAAATGACAGATGCTGGCGAGGATGCGGAGAAAGGGGAACCCTCCTACACTCTTGGTGTAGCCACTTTGGAAAAAAGCATGGAGTTTCCTCAAAATGTTGAAAATAGAACTTCCCTATGACCCAGCAATTGCACTACTGGGTTTTTACCCTAAAGATACAAACATAGTGATCCAAAGGGGCACGTGCACCCGAATGTTTATAGCAGCAATGTCCACAATAGCCAAACTATGGAAAGAACTTAGATGTCCATCAACAGATGAATGGATCAAGAAGAAGTGGTATATATACACAATGGAATACTACGCAGCCATCAAAAGAAATAAAATCTTGCCATTTGCAATGACATGGATGGAACTAGAGGGTATCATGCTTAGTGAAATAAGCCAATCAGAGCAAGACAACTGTCATATGATCTCCCTGATATAAGGAAGTGGAGAAGCAATGTGGGAGGTTTGGGAGGTAGGAAAAGAAAAAATGAAAGAAGATGCGGATTGGAGGGCGACAAACCATAAAAGGCTCAATCTCAAAAACAGACTGAGGGTTGCTGGGGGAGGGGGAACGGGAGAGGGTGGTGGGGATATGGACATTGTGGAGTGTATATGCTATGATGAGTGCTGTGAAATGTGTAAACCTGGTGATTCACAGATCTGTACCCCTGGGGATAAAATATGTTAATATTTTTAAAAATAAATAATATCATTTTAAAAGGATTTTATGTATTTATTTAAGAGAGAGAGAGCATGAGAGGGGAGAGGTCAGAGAGAGAAGCAGCCTCTCTGCTGAGCATGGAGTCCAATGTGGGATTTGATCCTGGGACTCTGGGATCATGACCTGAGCTGGAGGCAGTTGCTTAACCAACTGAGCCACCCAGGTGCCTGAACAATGTCACTGAGTGTATTATTTATGCTATGCCTTTTATTTTTGTTACATTTTCGTTCCATAACTGGAACCCTGTATCTCCCTCACCCCTTCACCCATTTTTTTTCCAATCCTCTACCCTTCTCCCCACTGGCAATTATTAGTTTGTCCTCTGTATTTATAAGTTTGATTTGTTTTTTGTTTATTCACTTTTTTTAGATTACTTTTCTGAGTGGAATCATACAGTATTTGGCTTTCTCAGTCTGACTTATTGCACTTAGCATAATACCCTCTTGGTCATTCTGTGCTGTGTCAAATGGCATGTTCTCATCCTTATGTGTGGCTGTGTAATTTTCATATATATACATATATATATATGCATATATGTGTGTATACATATATATATAAATTCATACATATCTATATATTTATATATCACATCTTTATTATCCATTCATCTGTTGATGGACACACTTAGGTTTCTTCCATAGCTTGGCTACTAGAAATAATGCTGCAATAAACATACGGGTGCATATACATTTTCAAATTAGTTTTTTCCCTTATCTTTAAGAAAATACATAATAGAATTACTGGATCATATGGTATTTCTATTTTCAATTTTTTGTAGAACCTCCATACTGTTCTCTGCAGTGGCTGTACCTCACATGACATGTTTTGATAAGCCAAAGAGTTGACTCCAACAGAGGTTTCATACTGGGAAATGGCAGATTCATTTATAAACACTGCTGCCCAATTATGAAGAACCTTGAATTTCAAGCTAAATCGCATATTCAGAAGATGTTAATAACACTAGAGTTAGTATTACCAAATAAATTCTACTGACCTCCTCACTTTAGTTTCTGCTAAAATCATTGCCAAATTCAGTTTTCCAAGATTTTTTTTCTTATATTCATGCAAGCAATATTCTATATGTAAACCAATCTGCCAAATAATTTGGGAAATAAATATATAAGTATACAGCATATGGCTTCTGTAGATAGTTATGGGGCTTCTGTTCCCATGCATACAAATGTGAAAGAACTACAGACGAAATGGCCCTTTTTTCATAGAGAGTTTAATTTTAACCCATCCCCCATTGTCCCCCTTTCCCTTTCCTCCTATGTAACCAACTGGCTAAGCTTTTCCATTAATATCTGTGTTTTGCTCTGGAAGGATGAGAAATTATATTTAGATTAATGGTGTCCCATTGGAAGACAGAAAACTTGAGTTAGAACTACATTTCAATGAAAATGTTGGAAATCACTTCAAATTGCCACAAATGGGACTTACATAAATATTTATGCTTGACCTTTTCATGGAAGGGAAAAAATTCCTTCTGGGCATGCACAACAAACAAAAATTTCTTGGAAATAGAATAAGTAACCTCTATTCTTCATAAAACATACTGTTATAATTGTTGCTGTTCAGTAAGAGTACTTACAGTGAATAAAAATGCAAGATATAAAGTGTGTGTGGTTGAACTCCATATTCTAAAGAAAAATGGAGTTGATGCCTCCCCCAATAAGTTGAGAGTGTTTGGATCTCTTTTCCTATTTCCTCTGTCCAGATAACTGGCTACAATTTTGAAAATAAAATGAGTTCTTCATGACTTGAAAGCAAAGGGAGCATTCTCCTTTGGGTAAATCTCTTTACAGTAGTTAGCTTCTCTTTGTGTCTCCCTTCTGCCATATTTAAAAGTCATCGTATTTCTGATGAAGACCAGTTAGTGGCCTTGGATACGTAGCAAAATGTCACCAGCTACCTTTTAACTCTGGGCATACAACCTGAGGTGGGTTGAAAGGGTCCAGAGGTAGTATCTTGAGGTAACATGAGCATGCCAGTGAGACACCCAGGGAGACACACAGGAAGTTCTTACTGTTGACTTTAAGATAAAGGAGCTGAGCACATTGTTTTATCCTAACTTGGAATCTGTTTCTGAGGAAGTTTTAGTTAACTGGCTTCAAAATCACCTTTCCTCCTTGCCCACTCCATAAGACTGAAATAAATGCAATGTGTTGGATGAGGGAAATAAAAATGAATGATATTACCTTGCTATATCAGCTGCTGTTCTGGGTTTCTGTCTCAGAGTATATTAACCTTTTTTTAAGCTTTCCTTTTGAAAGACAGAAAGGTAAAGGAAGCTAGGGAATAATGGAAACAAAATAAAGACATCATTAAATTGATAAAAAAACCTTTTATAGATACCAGGGTTATTGGAAGTGAACAAAATTTCAAATATTCCAGGACATTTCTGAAAATGCGGTATCTAATTTGAAGTCTTACAGGCACATTTCAGGAGTTTGAGAAAACTCAGAAAAGTGCTTATCATAGCCAATGTGAGTCATGGTGCTATCCTAAGAATATGCAGAATAGCGGGTGACCATATGTAGTCTGATTTGAGGACCACAACTCCAAACTTATCTTCAAATATCTCCTTCCACTGTAATATCCTACCCTCTTCTCCTGCTAGGCTCAAATCTATATGATTTAGATTATTCTTCTGGGTCAGAGAATAAGGACCCTACTATCAAATGAAAATGCAGCATGTTTCTGGATAAGGGAGACTTCTAGCCCTTTTCTATAAATACATGGCTCATATGAGCTTTTTGACCAGTTTATCACCCTCACAAGTCTACCTCCTGGACTAGAGTGTAGGAGATGAAAAGCAGGACAAGAGAAATTATGAGTGGTTTGGCAGTCCTGAATTCAAAATAGTAGAATCAGCAAAAGCTGGGAAGAATAGTCCCTGAATGATGGGACACCTGGTTTAGGGAGATGTGCAAAGAGCATGAACCACCAAAAATGCTGTAACATCAAAAAAGCAATAGGCCCCAAAGATAAAATCATCAGCTTTACTGTAACTGCCAGTAGCATTATAGGTCATATACCTTTAAAAAAAAAAAAGAAAAAAAAGTAGGCTCTTTGTCCAATGTAGGGCTTGAAAGGATTACCCTGGGATCAAGAATCACATGCTCTATGACTGAGGCAGCCTGGTGCACCAGGTACAGTTTAAAGCTCAAAATAAAGTCGTGTTTAACTTAAAGTTTTAGGTACTACTCATTTCTTGAGCATTAACTTCTCTTCTTTCAACTCTGTAGAGACTCCCATGTGCTCCTATCACATGCCATTCTTAATGTCCATCACCTATAATAAACTTTATCTTTAGAACAATTTAATTTACAAAAATTAAGATAATGCAGAATTCCTATATATTCATGATTCAGTTTCTCCTATTATTAACTTCTTACATGAGTATATTACCCTTATTATATTTAAAGCAACAATATTGATTCATTCTCATTAACTAAAGTCCATGCTTCACTCAGATTTTCATGTCTGATAGCCATTTGTATGTCTTCATTGGAGAAGTGTCTGTTCATGTCTTCTGCCCATTTTTAGATATGATTATCTGTTTTGTGTGTGTTGAGTTTGAGGAGTTCTTTATAGATCCTGGATATCAACCTTTTGTCTGTACCGTCATTTGCAAATATCTTCTCCCATTCCATGGGTTGCCTCTTTGTTTTCTTGACTGTTTCCTTTGCTGTACAGAAGCTTTTGATTTTGATGAAGTCCCAAAAGTTTATTTTCACTTTTGTTTCCTTTGCCTTTGGAAACATATCTTGAAAGAAGTTGCTGTGGCTGATATCGAAGAGGTTACTGCCTATGTTCTCCTCTAGGATTCTGATGGATTCCTGTCTCACGTTGAGGTCTTTTATCCATTTTGAGTTTATCTTTGTGTATGGTGTAAGAGAATGTTTGAGTTTCCTTCTTCTACATATAGCTGCCCAGTTTTCAGAGCACCATTTATTGAAGAGACTGTCTTTTTTCCACCGTATATTTTTTACTGTTTTGTCAAAGCTTATTTGCCAACAGAGTTGAGGGTCCATATCTGGGCTCTCTACTCTGTTCCACTGGTCTATGTGCCTGTTTTTATGCCAGTACCATGCTGTCTTGGTGATCACGTTTGTAGTAAAGCTTGAAATCAGGTAAAGTGATGCCCCCCAGTTTTACTTTTGTTTTTCAACATTTCCTTAGCGATTCGGGGTCTTTTCTGATTCCATACAAATTATTGGATTATTTGCTCCAGTTCTTTGAAGAATACCGGTGGAATTTTGATCAGAATGGCATTAAAAGTATAGATTGCTCTAGGCAGTATAGACATTTTAACAATGTTTATTCTTCTGATCCAAGAGCATGGAATGGTCTTCCATCTTTTTGTGTCTTCTTCAATTTCTTTCATGAGTGTTCTGTAGTTCCTCGAGTACAGATCCTTTACCTCTTTGGTTAGGTTTATTCCCAGGTATCTTATGGTTCTTGGTGATATAGTAAATGGAATTGATTCTCTAATTTCCCTTTCTGTATTTTCATTGTTAGTATATAAGAAAGCCACTGATTTCTATACATTGACTTTGTATCCTGCCACGTTACTGAATTGCTGTATGAGTTCTAGTAGTTTTGGGGTGGAGTCTTTTCCATATAAAGAATCATGTCATCTGCGAAGAGAGAGAGTTTGACTTCTTCATTGCCAATTTGGATACCTTTTATTTCTCTTTGTTGTCTGATTGCTGTTGCTAGGACTTCTAATACTATGTTGAACAGGAGTGGTGAGAATGGGCATCTTTGTCGTGTTCCTGATCTCAACAGGAAGGCTGCAAGCTTTTTCCCATTGAGGATGATATTTGCTGTGGGTCTTTCATAGATCGATCTGATGAAGTTCAGGAATGTTTCCTCTATCCCTATAATTTGAAGCGTTTTAATCAGTAATGGATGCTGGATTTTGTCAAATGCTTCTTCTGCATCAATTGAGAGGACCATGTGGTCCTTCTTTTTTCTCTTATTAATTTGTTCTATCACATTGATTTATTTGCGAATGTTCAACCAACCTTGTAGCTTAGGAATGAATCCCACCTGGTCATGGTGGATAATCTTTTTAATGTACTGTTGGATCCTGTTTTCTAGGATCTTATTGAGAATCAGCATCCATATTCATCAGTGATATTGGTCTGAAATTCTCCTTTCTGCTAGGGTCTTTACCTGGTTTGGGAATCAGGGTAATGCTGGCTTCATAGAAAGAGTCTGGAAGTTTTCCTTCTGCTTCAATTTTTTGAAACAGCTTCAGGAGAATAGGCATTATTTATTCTTTGAATGTTTGGTATAATTCCCCTGGGAATCCGTCAGGTCCTGAGCTCTTGTTTTTTGGGAGTTTTTTGATCACTGCTTCAATCTCATTACTATATGTTGGTCTATTTAGATTGTCAATTTCTTCCTGGTTCAATATTGAGAGTTTATAGCTTTCCAGAAATGCACCATTTCATCTAGGTTGCTTAGCTTATTGGCATATAACTGTTGATAATATCTTCTGATGATTGTTTCTACTTCCTTGGTATTAGTTGTGATCTCTCCATTTTCATTCATAATTTTATTATTTTGGGCATTCTCTCTTTTCTTTTAGATTAGTGTGGCCAATGGTTTGTTGATCTTATTGATTGTTTCAAAAAACCAGCTTCTAGTTTCATTGATACATTCTACTGCATCTCTGGTTTCTACCTCATTGATCTCATCTCTAATCTTGATTATTTCCCTTCTTACGTGTGGATTTGGTTTGATTTGTTGTTGATTCTCCAGTTCTTTAAGGTGTATAGACAGCTGCTATGTTCTGGATTTTTCAGTTTTTTTGAGGGAGGCTTGGATGGCTATGTATTTCCCCCTTAGAACCGCCTTTGCTGTATCATATAGGGTTTAGACTGAAGTGTCTTCATTCTCATTCTTCATTCTCATTCTCATGAATTGTTTACATTCTTCTTTGATCTCCTGGTTGATCCAAGCATTCTTAAGCAAGGTGATCTTTAGCTTCCAAGTGTTTGAGTTCCTTCGGAGCTTTTCCTTGTGATTGAGCTCCAGTTTCAAAGCATTGTGATCTGAGAATATGCAGGGAATGAATGATCTCAGTTTTTGTTTTCGGTTGAGTCCTGATTGGTGACCCAGTATGTGGTCTATTCTGGAGAATGTTCCATGAGCATTTGAGGAGAATGAGTGTTCTGTTGTTTTAGGGTGGAATGTTCTGTATATATCTATGACGTCCATATGGTCCAATGTGTCATTTGATGCTCTTGTTTCTTTATTGATTTTCTGCTTCGATGATCTGTCTATTTATGAGAGAGGCGTGTTAAGAGCTACTACTATTAGTGTATTCACATCAATATGACTCTTTATCTTGGTTAACAGTTTTCTTATGTAATTGACTGCTCCCATATTGGGAGTATAGATATTTGCAATTGTTAGATCACCTTGGTGGACAGTCCCTTTAAGGATTATGTAGTGTCCTTCTGTATCTCTGACTACAGTCTTTAGTTTAAAATCTAATTTATCTGATATGAGAATCACTACCCCAGCCTTCTTTTGAGGTCCATTGGCATGAAAAATGCTTCTCCAACCCTTCACTTTCAGTCTGGGTGTATCTTTAGGTTCAAAATGGGTCTCTTGTAGACAACATATGGATGGGTCCTGACGTTTTATCCAATCTGCAACCCTGTGCCATTTTATGGGAGCATGTAGGCCATTCACCTTGAGAGTGATTATTGATAGATATGTTTTTATTGAAATCATGTTACCTTTGAAGTCTTTCTTTCTGTAGATTGTCTCTATATTTCTGTTCAATGCTATTCTTAGGATTTTTCCTCTTTTATAGAACCCCCCCTTAATATTTCCTGCAGTGCCCACTTGGTGGTCGCATAGTCTTTTAAGCCTTGCCGGTCTTGGAAACTCTTTATCTCTCCATCCATTTTGAATGTCAGTCTTGCTGGATAAAGTATTATTGGCTGTATGTTCTTCTCATTTAGTGCCCTGAATATATCTTGCCAGCCCTTTCTGGCTTGCCAGGTCTCTGTGTACAGGTCTGACGTTATTCTGATGGGCTTTCCTCTGTAAGAAGCCTCTTTGTCCTAGCAGCTTTCAAGAGATTATGCCTACAATTATGATTCCTTAATTTGACTATCAGGTGTCATGATTTTTTTTTGGAATGTATAATCTTGGGTGAAGACCGTTCAGCCTCTAGTACATGAACGCTGGTTCCATTTGCGAGATTTGGAAATTTTCATGAAGAACTTGTTCTACTATATCTTCTAGACTTCTTTCTTTCTCCTCCCCTTCAGGGATTCCAATAATTCTGATGTTGGAATGTCCCATGGCATCATTAATTTCCCTGATTCTGTTTTCATGGTTTCTAACCTGTTTGTTCCAGGCTTCCTCCTGATCCTTTCTCTCTATCTGTTTGTCCTCCAGATCACTAATTCTATCTTCTGTCTCAGTTACCTTAGCTTTGAGAGAATTTAGATTAAATTGGAACTCATTAAGAGCATTGTGAACATCAGCCCTGGTAGCTTTAAGCTCTGCCCTAACATTGTGCACATCATCTCTCATTGCTTTCAGCTCGGCCCTAATCAATTCCATTTGGTCATCCATAACTTTCTCCAACCTAGCTATTGCATGGATAATTGTTAGCCTGAATTCTCTTTCTGACATATTGTGTATGTTGATAGCCAGTAGCTCTGTTGCAGAAGGTCCATCCTCTGTATTTTTCTTCTTTTGGGCATTCCTCCTCCTAGTCATTTTGGTGAGAGATGACTGAACAGATGTAGCTGAATGTATAGACCGTGGTGCACCGTGGAACACTTCTGAACAATCAGGATTCCCCACCCAAATGAGAGACAAAAGAAAAGAAAAAGAAAAGAGGGAGAGAGAGAGAGAGAGAGACACCCAAAAGAAAGGGAAGATGAAAGAGAAGAAAGAGAAAGCCCAAATGGGCCCCAAGGTAAGATTTATGAAGTAGACAAACAAAAACAGACAAACAAAATCACTGATAAAAGTATATAAAAAGAGAAATATATATATATTATATCTGTATAATATATATATATGTGTATATATATACACATATATATATATGCAAATAAAGGAAGAACCTCGTCAACAAGAACCCCAAGTATAAGATTTATATACTATCAGGACAACCACAAAAACACAGAAACAGTTGTGGAAGAAAAAGTTGGGAGAGTGGTTATAAATTCTCCGTGTGGGCGAGGAAGGTTGTTTTGATATTTCCTGAATTTATCTTGATATCTTTGTTAAAGGACTCAATTTTCCTAAGATGAAGGGGAATTAAAAATTGGTTTACCTATAGGAGTAGTATTCACTGGGGAATACTTTGAAGTTTAGCGCTATATCAATATTAGAAAATAAAAATAAAAAAGTAATAAACTAGACTAAATAAACTAAAATTTTAAAAAAGAAATTCAAAAAATAGAAATACAAAAGAAAAACATAGGTACAGGTATCAAAAAGTTCAGGTTAGAAGGTTATGATGGAATTTGATGTACTGGACAGCTCACTGTGATGGAAAATAAGTTAAAAAATTATCTTATAAAAAATGAGGAAGAATAGTGGGAACAAATTAAAAATTAAAGTTGTCTTGTGAATTAGAGGTGGTGGTTCTCTTGCAGTCTTTTTTTTTTTTTTTCCTTTCCTGGTTGGTTTTCTGGGGGAGGGGCCTGCCACGTGGGTTTTCAGTTAATGATGTTCCCTGAGTTAAGTCCTCCAGTCCCCCTCAAGGGGGTGGGCTCTGAGGAAACCGTTTTTTTCAGGCTTTTGTTCTCTGGAGGTTTTTATGTTCACTTTTTTTTTCCCCTCTCGCCTTGACCACTTTTGATGGTTTTTTAGGTTTAGAGGAAAGCAGACTGCACCCTGACCTCCCTCTCATAGAGAAGCCTCAGTCTGTTCTTCTGTGGGTGTTGCAGAGCCCATATAAATTTCCCCTTGGTTGCTGGCAGAGCAGGTTCCGAGTCATGGTCCCTGGGGACGCAGGATCTTCTGCTTTTACTCAAAACCATGGCAGCGGCAGCTGTCTGGGCAGTTCCAGACTGCCAGAGAGGTTCCAAGCAGCAGTCGCACGCTGAGATTTTCTCACTGGCCCGGGCTGGGAGTGCCTGGTCTTTCTGGGTCTAAGAGCACCCGGCTTGTGTGCACGTCTTTCAGGGGAGGCTGTGGGTCACACGCACATCTCAGGCTCTGAGAATGGGTGCAGGTCCAAAAGCACCAGGCTGGGCCTTCGTGCACCTCTCAGGGGAGAGTTTGGGGCGTGTGTCTTAGGCTCTGAAACAATGGTATGGGTCAATGAGCACTGGATGGGCCTTTGTACCTCTCTCAGGGGAGCATGAGGGCACGCGCATCTCAGGCTCTATAGCAGGTCTCGCGCGTTCTGCCATCTGGGGTGGCTCCCACCCCTCACAGAAGCCGGACCCCATGCAATCTCACGTGTGCTGGCGGCTCAGGGACCAAGACCTGGTTTCTCCACCACACTGTCTCTGGCTCAGTGCCAGGGGAGGCTGTCCTGGGACCAGGGACTTAAGCCCCTGTCCCTAGCCACCCCAATTCCCACAATTTCCCTCCCGTGATCTTTGCTCTTTTGGAGTGCTTTCAACCAGTCTCCAAGTTAATGCTGGTCCCCAAACGCAGGGCACTCTCACTCATATTAGGGGTATTACTTTCCAACCGGTCACCTCTGGTGGCTTCCTTCTTTTTTTGTTTATCTTCCGATATTAGTCCGCTGCTCCCACTCTGCTTTACCTGCCCACTGGCGTCTTCTGCCCCTGTAGAGATCCAGATGTGTATAATTCTGGTCTCAGACTGATTTCATGGGTGATCAGAGTTCTTTGGTAGGTAATCAGCTCACTTTAGGGTACAGGTTGAAAAGGTACCTCCTCCTACTTCCCCGCCATCTTGTCCCCCCAATAATAGGCAATTTTAACACCAGCTTTGCTGAAATGGACAGATCATCTAAGCAAAAGATCAAGGAAATAAAGGCTTTAAATGATACACTGGACCAGATAGACATCACAGATATATTCAGAACATTCCACCCCAAAGCAACAAAATACACATTCTGCTCTAGTGCATATGGAACATTCTGCAGAATCCCATGAATGGGATTGATTCCTTATTCTTTATTTCTTCAATCAGATTGCTAGTGTTTAGAAAAGCAACTGATCTCCATGCATTTATTTTATACCCTGTGACATTGTTGAATTGCTGTATGAGTTCTAGTAATTTTGGTGGGGTCTTGTGGTGTTTTCACATAAAAAAATCATGTCATCTGTGAAGAGAGAGAGTTTGACTTCTTTGACAATTTGAATGCCGTTCATTTCTTTTTATTGTCTGATTGCTGAAACTAGGAATTCTATTACTATGTTGAACAACAGTGATGAAAGTGGGCATCACTGCCATGTTTCTGACCTTAAGGGAAAACCTCACAGTTTTTCCCCATTGAGAATGATATTCACTGTGGGCTTTTCATAGATGGCTTTTATGATGTTGTGGTATGTTCCCTTTATCCCCTGTTGAGAGTTTTAATCAAGAAAGGAGGATTTATTTTGTCAAATGCTTCTTCTGCATCAATTGAGAGGATCATAAGACTCTTGTCTATTTTTAATTAATGTGCTCTATCACGTTGATTGATTTGTGATTTTTAAAATAATTCTTATTATGTTAAGTTAGTCACCATACAGTGCATCATTAGTTTTTGATGTAGCATTCCAAGATTCATTGTTTGCTCCATGTCTTACATGCCTTCTTTAATACCCATCACCAGGCTCACCAATCTGCCCACAACCTCCCCACTAAAACCCTCAGTTTGATTCCTGGGTTCCATAGTCTCTCATGGTTCTTCTTCCCCTGTTTTCTCCCATTCATTTTTCCCTTCCATGTCCTAATGTCCTCCATGCTATTACTTATGTTCCACAATTAAGGGAAACCCACATGATAATTGTCTTTCTCTGCTTGACTTATTTCCCTTACCATAATCTCTTCCATTTCCAACCATGTTGATGAAATTTTGGTTATTCATCCTTTCTGATGGCTGAGTAATATTCCATTGTATATATGGACCACACCTTCTTTATTCATTTGTCTGTTGAATGGCATCTCAGCTCCTTCCATAGTTTGACTATTTGGACATTGATGCTATGAACGTTGGGGTGCATATGACCTTTCTTTTCAATACATCTGTATATTTGGGGTAAATACCCTATAGTGCAATTGGTTCATCATAGGGTAGCTCTATTTGTAAATTTTTGAAGGACGTCCACACTGTTCCAAACTGACTGTACCAACGTGCTTTCCCACCACCAATATAAGAGGGTTCCCTTTTTTCCACAACCTCTCAAAGATTTGTTGTTTCTTGCCTTGACAATTTTTGCCATTCTAACTGGTATAAGGTGGTATCTCAATAGGTTTTGATTTGAATTTCCCTAATGCTAATGATGATGAACATTTTTTCTTGTGTCTGTTTGCCATTTTCTGTCTTCTTTGGAGAAGTGTCTGTTCATATCTTCTGCCCACTTTTTTTCGTGCCCATGTTTTTGACATGATTATTTGTTTTTTGGTGTTGAGTTTGGAATGTTCTTTATAGATCTTGAATATCAGCCCTTTATCTGTACTGTCATTTGCGAATATCTTCTCTCATTTTATGGGTTAGCTCTCTCTCTTTTTTTTTTTTTACTGTATCCTTTGCCGTGCAGAAGCTTTTTATCTTAATGAACTCCCAAAAGTTCATTTTCATTTTTATTTCCTTTGCATTTGGAGATGCATTTTGAAAGAAGTTGCTGTGGTCAGTGTAGAAAATGATGCTGTCTATGTTCTCCTCTAAGATTTTAATGGATTCCTGTCTCGCATTGAGGACTTTCATCCATTTTGTGTTTATCTTCGTGTATGGTGTAAGAGGATGGTTGAGTTTCATTGTTCTATATATAGCTGTCCAATTTTCTCAGCCTCATTTATTGAAAATAATGTCTTTTTTCCATTGGATATTTTTTCCTGCTTTGTCAAAGATTAGTTGACTATAAAGTTGAGGGTCCATATCTGGGATCTCTATTCTGTCTCATTGGACTATGTGTCTGTTTTTGTGTCAGTACCATCCTGTCTTGGTGATCAAAGCTTTGTAATATAACCTGGAATCAGACAACATGATGCCCCCAGCTTTCCTTTTCTTTTTCAACATTTCTTTGGCCATTCGGGGTTTTTTTCTGGTTCCATACAAATTTTAAGATTGTTTGTTCCAGCACTTTGATAAATGCCATTGGTATTTTGATCAGGATGATGTTGAAAGTATAGATTGCTCTGGGCAACATAGACATTTTAACAGTTTATTCTTCTAATCAATGAGCATGGAATGTTTTTCCATCCTTTTGAGTCTTCTTTGGTTTCTTTCCTGAGTGTTCTGTAGCTTCTAGAGTATAGATCCTTTACCACTTTGGTTAGGTTTATTCTAAGGTATATTATGGTTTTTGATGCTGTTGTAAATGGAATTGATTCTCTGATTTCTTTTTCTATGGTTACATTGTTGCTGTATAGGAAAACAAATGATTTCTGTGCATTGATTTTGTATCCTGTCACATTACTGAATTTCTGTATGAGTTCTAGTAATTTGGGGGTGGAGTCTTTTGGATTTTCCACAGGAAGTATCACATTATCTGCATAGAGGGAGTTCGACTTCTTCTTTGTTAATCTGAATATCTTTTATTTTTTTTTTTTGTCTGATTGCTGTTGCTAGAACTTCTAGTACTATGCTGAACAATAGTGGCAAGAGTGGACATCCTTGTCATGTTCCTGATCTTAAGGGAAAGGCTCTCAGCATTTCCCCACTGTGAATAATATTTGTGGTGGGCTTTTCATGGGTAGTTTTTATGAAATTCAGGAATGTTCCCTCTATCCCTTCCCTCTGAAGTTTTAATCAGGAATGGATACTGTATTTTGTCAAATGCTTTTTCAGCATCAATTGAGAGTATCATGTGGTTCTTGTCTCTTCTATTTTTGTGTTCTATCACGTTGATTTGTGGATGTTGAACCACCATTGCCTCCTATGGATAAATACCATCTGCTTTTGATGAATAATCCTTTTAATCTACTGTTGGATCCTATTGGATAAAAATTTGTTGAGTATTTTGGCATTCATATTCATCTGGGATATTGGTCTGCAATTCTCCTTTTTGATGGAGTCTTTGTCCAGTTTGGGGATCAGGGTAATCCTGCCTTGATAGAATGAGTTTCGAAGTTTCCCTTCCATTTCTATTTTTTGAAACAGCTTCAGTAGAATAGGTATTATTTCTTTTCTAGATGTTTTATAGAATACCTTTGGGAATCTATCTGGCCCTGGAGAGTTTTGATTACTGTTCAATTTCCTTGCTGGTTATTGGATTGTTCAGATCGTCTATTTCTTCCTTTCACTCCTGGTAGTTTGTACATTTCCAGGAATGCATCCATTTCTTCCACATTGCTTAATTTGTTGGCATATAGTTGCTGATACTAATTTATTTTTTATTATGTTTTGTTAGTTATAATTTCTAACAAATGTTTCTATATCCTTGATATTATTCATGATCCCTCCCTTTTCATTCATGGTTTTATTAATTTTGGTCCTTTCTCTTTTCTTTTTGATAACTCTGGCTGGAGGTTTATTGATCTTATTAATTCTTTAAGAGAACCAACTTCTAGTTTTGTTGATCTGTACTACTATTCTTTTCATTGCTATTTCATTGATTTCTGCTCTAATCATTATTAGTGTTCTTTCCCCACTTGGTTCCTGCTTTATTTGCTGTTCTTTCTCCAGGTCCTTTAAGTGTAAGAGGAGCTTGGGAATTTGGGATTTTTCTAAGTTTTTGAGAGAAAGTTAAATGGCTATGTACTTCCCTCTCAGGACTGTCCTTGCAGTATCCCATATGTTTTGAATTTATGTATTTTTATTCTTATAAATTTCAATAAATTATTTAAGTTTCTATTTAATTTCTGGGTTGACCCATTCACTATTTAGCAGGATTCTCTTTAACCTCCAAGTGTTTGAATTCCTTCCAAATTCCCTCTGGTGACCTTCAAGTTTCAAAGCATTGTGATCTGATAATATGCTGGGAATAATCTCAATCTTTTGGTATCAGTTGAGACCTGATTTGTGTCCCAGTATGTGATCTATCCTGGAGAAAGTTCCATGGGCACTGGAGATGAATGTGTATTCTGTTCTTGTAAGAGGTAATGTTCCATATGTATCTGTGAAGTCCATCTGGTCCAGTGTCCAGTGTGTCTTTCAAAGTCTTTGTTTCCTTTTTGATCTTCTGCTTAGCTGATTTGTCCAATGCTGTGAATGGGGTTTTGAAGTCCCCTACCATTAATCTGTTATTATCAATATGTTTTTTTTTTGTTTTACTTTGCTTTTTAATTGGTTATGTAACTGGTTGCTCCCATGTTGGGGGCATAGATATTTACAATTGTTAGATCTTCTTGTTGGGTAGACCTTTTAAATATGATATAATGTCCTTCTCCATCTCTTACTACAGTCTATGGTTTAAAATTTAATTTGTCTGATATGAGGATTGCTACCCCATCTTACTTTTGAGGTCCATTAATGTGTAAATGGTTTTCTACCCCCTCACTTTCAGTCTCGAGTTGTCTAGGTCTCAATGAGTCTCTTGTAGACAGCATATGGATGTTTCTTGCTTTTTTATCCAATCTGAAACCATGTGTGCTTTTATTGGAATATTGCCATTCATCAGCATGTCCTCTAGATCACTTATTCTCTCTTCTCCCTCATTGAACCTAGCTGTTAGAGCATCCAATTTAGACTGCATATCACCGGGACAAGATGGCAGGGGAGTAGGAGGAGGCATCTTTTCAGCCGGTACCCCAAAGTGAGCTGATTACCTACCAAAGAACTCCATTCACCCATGAAATCAGCCTGAGATCAGAATTATACACGTCTGGAACTCTACAGGGGCAGAAGACGCCAGTGGGCTTAAGTCCCCGGTTCCAGGACAGCCTCCCCGGCGCTGAGGCAGAGAGAGTGTGGCGGAGAAACCAGGTCTTGGGCCCTAAGCCGCCAACACGCCCGAGAATGTGTGGGTTCTAGCTCCTGTGAGGGGATGGGAGCCACGCCGGTCGGCAGAATGCGCGAACCCTACTACAAAGCCTGAAATACGCGCGCACATCCCTCATGCTCCCCTGAGAGAGTTACAAAGGCCCGGCCGGCGCTCTTTGACCCACGCCATTGTTTCAAAGCCTAAGCCATGTGCCCCAAACTCTCCTCTGACAGAGGTGCGCAAAAGCCCAGGAGGGTGCTTTCAGACCTGCGCCCTGTTCTCAGTGCCTGAGACGCGCGCGCGTGCCCCATAGCCGCCCCTGAAAGAGGTGCATGCAAGCCGGGCACTCTTAGACCCAGCAAGACCAGGTACTCCCAGCCCGGGCCAGCGGCAAAATCTCAGTGTGCGATTGCTGCTTGGAACCTCTCTGGCGGTAGGGAGCTCCCAGACAGCCACCACTGCCTTGGCTTTGGGTACAAGCAAAAGGTCCTGTGCCCCCAGGGTCTGCAACTTGGAACCTGCTCTGCCAGCGGCCAAGGGGGAACTTATTTAGGCTCTGCAGCCAGGCTGAGGCTTCTCTCTGAGAGGGAGATTAGGGTGTGGTTTGTTTTCCTCTAAAACTATAAAAACCATCAAAGGTGGTCAAGGTGAAAGAAAAAAAAGTGAACAAATGTAAAAACCGCCAGAGAACAAAAGCCTGAAAAAAACCACTTTCCTTAGAGCCCCCTTGAGGGGGGCGGGAGGACTTAACTAGACTGCATATCAGTTTTAGAATTTTAAAGTATGACCAGATTAAATCTCATTTCTGCCCTTAGAGATTCTGTATTGTCATTTATGCTTTTTTCAATCCTAGCTATTAACTTTTTAATTGCTATCCTGAATTCCATCTCTGACTTCTAATTTTTATTCATATTGATTAGCTCTGTGGGTAATTGTCTCTGGTTTTCTTTTGTTGTGAATTCCTCCTTCTAGTTATTTTCCCCCAGAGAAGGATGGGTGAGCAAATAAGCAGATTCCAAAATATCAATCATGACTGAAGCAAAATACACTCTAGACAAATCTGAAGTGGTCATAAGTCACCATAGAAAAGCAAACAAAACCAAACAAAACAAAATATTAAAAAAGGGTGGAGAGAGAGACTATAATCTTGAAGGGTGGACAAACCAAGGCAATCCAGTTGTTCATGATAATATTTTGGTCTGTATGTTAAGACACTATACCCCAAAATTGCAAAGAAAGCAAAACTTATATATTTGTCTGGCACTGGGTATTACTAGGTGTTATACTGAACTGATCTATCATTTAACATTATATAAAAAACCAATGATGTACTATACCTTGGCTAATTGATTTCCAGAAAATAGCTCACAGAAAATGCTTGTTGGTTGAATGGCAGATATTGTAATAAACCTTTTCTCATTTTCCACAAAAAGATTAAAATATAAACAAATATATAAGTAAATAAATGTGAATAGAGGGAAAAAGGACTAAAGTGAAGCTTATATCTATAAAATGTAGATGTGAAAAATAAAAGTTGAAAAACAACTTAAAGGGGCACCTGGGTGGCTCAGTGGGTTAAAGCCTCTGCTTTCGGCTCAGGTCATGATCCCAGGGTCCTGGGATCAAGACCCACATTGGGCTTTCTGCTCAGTCGGGAGCCTGCTTCCACCTCTCTCTCTCTGCCTGCTTGTGATCTCTCTCTATATATCAAATAATTAAATAAAATCTTAAAAAAAACAACTTAAAGGGGTACCTGCGTGGTTCAGTCATTAAGTCTCTGCCTTCAGATCAGTTCATGATCACAGGGTCCTGGTTTTGAACTCCACATCGGGCTCACTACTCAGCAGGAAGCCTGCTTCTCCCTCTCCTACTCCCTTTGTTTGTGTTCCCTCTCTCGCTGTGTCTGTCACATAAGTAAAAAATCTTTAGAAAAAAATTACTTAAAAACATATATTGGTAGAATAAGAATCTAGTTGAAATGGGGAAAGGGTTAAAAATAAGATAAAATGGAAAATTTTAGTCTGAATGGTAAATGAGTCATGAGAAAACATCTGTAGCTCAATAAACTATTTTCTCTTGGTGCTGTAGTTTTACAGTCTTGTGGGATCCACAAATTTGTAGTCCACCTGTTTTTCTACTCTGTCTTCTGTGAGAGGCACCTGCTGTTCTGCTTCTCATGTGTCTTTGCCTAGGCACAGTTTCCCCACCCCTCGTCAGGAGTCTGAGCTCAGTAAAAGCTGGTCATCAATGTAGCTTTTTTCCCTTGGAGGCTTTAGGAGAGTCTTCAGAGGATCAGAGCAAAAGTGGCCGATTCTGGATCTCCAGCCCAGAACTTAGAGATCAAGGTCCAACCTCTTCAATAACTCCTCTAGGGCAAATTATTTTCACTTTTTTTTTTTTAAAAAGATTTTATTTATTTGACAGACATAGACCACAAGTAGACAGAGAGGCAGGCAGAGAGAGCGAGGAGGAAGCAGGCTCACCACTGAGCAAAGAACCTGATGCGGGGCTTGATCCCAGGACCTTGTGATCATAACCTGAGCTGAAGGCAGAGGCTTTAACCCACTGAGCCACTGAGCCACCCAGACAACCATTTTCACTTTTGTGTGTGCTAAACTGCACAGATTCTTGCAGTGCACACCTACTGCGAGGGGCGGGGTAGGGGGAGTCCCAGCGACTCAGGAGCACCCTGCCCTTTGTGTCCTTGTTACTAGGAGCAGTTGTGGGCTCTTGAGCACACCCTTCTCTGCTGCTCTCAGTTTGGTGCTTCCTTACTGTCCTTTCCAGAGCTGCCACTACCCTGAGAGCTATTTCCCAGTCATGGGCACAGCCTTTTTGCCCCCTCCCAGGGGAAGGTAAATGGCTCATAAATTCCAGTTATTTTTAAGGTGCTCAGGCAAAGAGCAGTCACCCAATAGGCCTAGCATAGGTTTAGGGCAACCCAAACTTCAAGTTCCTCCTGGGTTCACTGATCATAACTTATTTCCCTGCTTCACTGCTGGAGTTAACTGATAAGGCACCCCCATTCTTTTTGTGTCTCCTGGAATCTTGGGAGCACAGTGACCCACTTAGAATTCTGCTCTTTTATCCCCTGACCCCTTTTCAAATAGGGATGTCTCTCATTGGAGCAGATTTCTAAGGGTTCTGATTTAGTGCTCCAGTGTTGTATCACTTTTTAATATCCAGCTTATGGAGTCTCCCTCCCTGCTTCATTTATCTTCTGATATCTTCCCCACAGATTCATGACTTCTCACCTCCTACCTTGTGAAAAGCAGTCACTTTTCTACTTGTAACGTTCCAGACACATATTCTTACATCTCAGGCTGAATTCGTGGGCATTCAGAATGGTTTGAAAGGTATCCAGATAAATTTGAGGGACCAGATTAAACAAGGCCCTGTACTATTCTGCCATCTTGCCTCTGTACCTCTCAAGATAGTTTTAAATTTCCATTTTGTCAGAAGTTATTTCCAGTTTTTCATTGTATATGTTTTATTTGAACACTATTTTTATATTGGTAAGTTTTACTAAAGACCCACTTATAACTATTTTTAAAGAACCATAATTTGGTATTATTATCTATCTCTATGTTTATTCTTTAAATCATTTTTTGCTTTATAATTTCTTTCTTTTTTAGACTTGCTCTATTCTTCATCCTCTTCTTCAGTTTCCTAAGTTGAATGTTTATAAAATTTGGGTACTGTATCCTGATTTATTTATCTAAAGCTACATACTTTTCTGTAAATTCTGCTTGGTCTATCTGATTTTTTTTTAAGATTTAATTTTTAAGTAGTCCCTACACCCAGTGTGGACTCAAACTCACAACTCCAAGGTCAAGAGTCACATTCTATACCAAGAGAGCCAGACCCCTGTCTGATAAATTTTTGACCTGTACTATTTTCATTATCATACTGTTACAAATATTTATTTAGATCCTTTGTGATTTCTTTAACCTAAGCATTAAAAGTGTCAAAGGTTATTTAGTAATATGTAATTTAGGAAACCAATGGGATTTGTGACCTTGGTACTAGCTACAAGTACCAAGTACAACAAGTACTTGTTACTTGTTGCTATTTTTTGTTACTTCTGATTTTACTTCTGATTTTACTAAATTATTATCAAAAGTAGTTTGGATGATACAGGACAAGGTGGCAGGGAGGTAGGAGGAGGCGCCTTTTCAACCTGTATCCCAAAGTGAACTCTGATCACCCATGAAATCAGCCTGAGACCAGAATTATACATGTCTGGATTTCTACAGGGGCAGAAGACACCAGTGGGCAGGTAAAGTGGTGTGGGAAAGTCGGACTGGTAGCAGAAGATAAACAAAAGGGGGAGGGAGCCACCAGAGGCGACCAGTTGGAAAGTAATAGCCCCAATATGAGTGAGAGTGCCCTGCATCTGGGGACCAGCATTAACTTGGAGACTGGTTGAAAGCACTCCAAAAGAGCAAAGGATCACGGCGGGGGGGGATTGTGGAAATCGAGGCGGCTAGGACAGGGGCTTAAGTCCCTGGTCCCAGGACAGCCTCCCCTAGTGCTGAGCCAGAGAGAGTGCGGTGGAGAAAGAAACCAGGTCTTGGTCCCTAAGCCGCCAGCACGCCCCAGAATGTGTGGGGTCCGGCTCCTGTGAGGGAATGGGAGCCACGCCGGTTGGCAGAATGCACGAGCCCTGCTATAGAGCCTGAGATGCACGCATCCCTCATCCTCCCCTGAGAGAGGTACAAAGGCCCAGCTGGCGCCCTTTGACCCGCGCCATTGTTTCAGAGCCTAAGACACGTGCACCAAACTCTCCCCCAAGAGAGGTGCGCAAAGGCCCAGCCTGGTGCTTTTGGACCTGCGCCCCACTCTCAGAGCCTGAGAGCCGAACACGAACCACAGACTCCTCTGAAATTGGTGTGCGCAAGCCAGGTGCTCTTAGACCCAGCAAGACCAGGCACTTCCAGCCCGGGCCAGCAGGAAAATCTCAGTGTCTGATTGCTGCTTGGAACCTCTCTGGTGGTCTGGAGCTGCCCAGACAGCCGCCACTGCCATGGCTTTGGGTACAAGCAAGAGATCCTGCCTCCCCAGGGACCGCGAATTGGAACCTGCTCTGCCAGTGGCCAAGGGGGAACTTATTTGAGCTCTGCAGCCAGACTGAGGCTTCTCTCTGAGATGGAGGTCAGGGTGCAGTTTGTTTTCCTCTAAAACTACAAAAACCATCAAAAGTGGTCAAGGTGAGAGAAAAAAAAAAGTGAACAAACATAAAAACCTCCAGAACAAAAGCCTGAAAAAAACCAGTTTCCTCAGAGCCCACCCCCTTTAGGGGAATGGGAGGACTTAACTCAGGAAACATCATTGACTGAAAACCCACGTGGCAGGCCCCTCCCCCAGAAAACAAACCAAAAAAGAAAAAAAAAAGGATGACAAGAGAACAACCACTACTTCATAGGAAAAATTTATTTTTAACTCGTTCCCACTATTCTGGTTCATTTTTTTTTCAGATTTTATTTATATATTTGACAGAGAGAAATCACAAGTAGGCAGAGAGGCAGAGAGAGAGAGGAGGAAGCAGGCTACCTGCTGAGCAGAGAGCCCGACGTGGGACTCGATCCCAGGACCCCGAGATCATGACCTGAGCCGAAGGCAGTGGCTTAACACACTGAGCCACCCAGGCGCCCCTGGTTCATTTTTTTTTTTTTACATATAAATACTTTTTTCTTTTATTCTTCTCCTACCCACTTAAGCCTCCATGTTTAAAATTTTAGTTTAGTTTAGTCTAGTTTATTACTTTTTACTTTTATCTTCTAATATTCATATAGAGTTAAACTTCAAAGTAATCCCCTTTCCCCAATCAATACTACCCCTAAAGGCAAACCAATTTTTAATCCCCCTTTATCTTAGGAAAGTTGAGTCCTTTAACAAAGATATAAAGATACATCCAGGAAGAATCAAAACAACCTTCCTCACCCACACGGAGAATTTATAACCACTCTCCCAACTTTTTCTTCCACAACTGTTTCTGTGTTTTTGTGTTTGTCCTGATAGTATATAAATCTTACACTTGGGGTTCTTGTTGACGAGGTTCTTCCTTTATTTGCATATATATATATTTTTTCTCTTATATACTTTTACACTATTTTTGTTTGTCTGTTTTTGTTTGTATACTTCATAAATCTTAACTTGGGGCCCATTTGGGATGAACCTTCTCTTTTATCATCCCTTTCTTTCCTGTCTCTCTCTCTCTCTCTCTCTCTCTCTCTCTCTTTTTCTTTTCTTTTATCTCTTGTTTGGGTGGGAAATCCTGATTGATCAGAAGTGTTCCAGGGTGCACCTTGACTGCACCATAGTCAACACATCCAGCTACATCTGTTCAGTCATCTCACACCAAAATGACTAGGAGGAGGAATGCCCAAAAGAAGAAAAATACAGAGGATGGACCTTCTGCAACAGAGCTACTGGCTATCAACATACACAATATGTCAGAAAGAGAATTCAGGCTAACAATTATCCATGCAATAGCTAGGTTGGAGAAAGTTATGGATGACCAAATGGAATTGATTAGGGCCGAGCTGAAAGCAATGAGAGATGATGTGCACAATGTTAGGGCAGAGCTTAAAGCTACCAGGGCTGATGTTCACAATGCTCTTAATGAGTTCCAATTTAATCTAAATTCTCTCAAAGCTAAGGTAACTGAGACAGAAGATAGAATTAGTGATCTGGAGGACAAACAGATAGAGAGAAAGGATCAGGAGGAAGCCTGGAACAAACAGGTTAGAAACCATGAAAACAGAATCAGGGAAATTAATGATGCCATGGGACATTCCAACATCAGAATTATTGGAATCCCTGAAGGGGAGGAGAAAGAAAGAAGTCTAGAAGATATAGTAGAACAAGTTCTTCATGAAAATTTCCAAATCTCGCAAATGGAACCAGCGTTCATGTACTAGAGGCTGAACGGTCTTCACCCAAGATTATACATTCCAAAAAAAAATCATGACACCTGATAGTCAAATTAAGGAATCATAATTGTAGGCATAATCTCTTGAAAGCTGCTAGGACAAAGAGGCTTCTTACAGAGGAAAGCCCATCAGAATAACGTCAGACCTGTACACAGAGACCTGGCAAGCCAGAAAGGGCTGGCAAGATATATTCAGGGCACTAAATGAGAAGAACATACAGCCAATAATACTTTATCCAGCAAGACTGACATTCAAAATGGATGGAGAGATAAAGAGTTTCCAAGACCGGCAAGGCTTAAAAGACTATGCGACCACCAAGTGGGCACTGCAGGAAATATTAAGGGGGGGTTCTATAAAAGAGGAAAAATCCTAAGAATAGCATTGAACAGAAATATAGAGACAATCTACAGAAAGAAAGACTTCAAAGGTAACATGATTTCAATAAAAACATATCTATCAATAATCACTCTCAAGGTGAATGGCCTACATGCTCCCATAAAATGGCACAGGGTTGCAGATTGGATAAAACGTCAGGACCCATCCATATGTTGTCTACAAGAGACCCATTTTGAACCTAAAGATACACCCAGACTGAAAGTGAAGGGATGGAGAAGCATTTTTCATGCCAATGGACCTCAAAAGAAGGCTGGGGTAGTGATTCTCATATCAGATAAATTAGATTTTAAACTAAAGACTGTAGTCAGAGATACAGAAGGACACTACATAATCCTTAAAGGGACTGTCCACCAAAGTGATCTAACAATTGCAAATATCTATGCTCCCAATATGGGAGCAGTCAATTACATAAGAAAACTGTTAACCAAGATAAAGAGTCATATTGATGTGAATACACTAATAGTAGTAGCTCTTAACACGCCTCTCTCATAAATAGACAGATCATCGAAGCAGAAAATCAATAAAGAAACAAGAGCATCAAATGACACATTGGACCATATGGACGTCATAGATATATACAGAACATTCCACCCTAAAACAACAGAACACTCATTCTCCTCAAGTGCTCATGGAACATTCTCCAGAATAGACCACATACTGGGTCACCAATCAGGACTCAACCGAAAACAAAAACTGAGATCATTCATTCCCTGCATATTCTCAGATCACAATGCTTTGAAACTGGAGCTCAATCACAAGGAAAAGTTCCGAAGGAACTCAAACACCTGGAAGCTAAAGACCACCCTGCTTAAGAATGCTTGGATCAACTAGGAGATCAAAGAAGAACTGAAACAATTCATGGAAACCAGTGAGAATGAAGACACTTCGGTTCCAAACCTATGGGATACAGCAAAGGCGGTCCTAAGGGGGAAATACATAGCCATCCAAGCCTCCCTCAAAAAAATTGAAAAATCCAGAGCATAGCAGTTGTCTCTACACTTTAAAGAACTGGAGAATCAACAACAAATCAAACCAACTCCACACATAAGAAGGGAAATAATCAGGATTAGATGTGAGATAAATGAGGTGGAAACCTAGATACAGTAGAACATATCAATGAAACTAGAAGCTGGTTTTTTTAAACAATCAATAAGATCGATAAACCTTTGGCCACACTAATCCAACAGAAAAGAGAGAAAGCCCAAATTAATAAAATTATGAATGAAAACGGAGAGATCACAACTACACCAAGGAAGTAGAAACAATCATCAGAAGTTACTATCAACATCATATGCCAATAAGCTTAGCAACCTAGATGAAATGGATGCATTCCTGGAAAACTATAGACTCCCAAAATTGAACAGGAATAAATCAACAACCTGAATAGAGCGATATCTAGTAACGAGATTGAAGCAGTGATCAAAAACCTCCCAAAACCCAAGAGCCCAGGACTTAACGGATTCCCAGGGGAATTCTACCAAATGTTCAAAGAAGAAATAACACCTATTCTCCTGAAGCTGTTTCAAAAAATTGAAGCAGAAGGAAACTTCCAGACTCTTTCTATGAATCCAGCATTACCCTGATCCCCAAACCAGGCAAAGACCCTACCAAAAAGGAGAATTTCAGACCAATATTACTGATGAATATGGATGCTAAGATTCTCAACAAGATCCTAGCCAACGGGATCCAACAGCACATTAAAAAGATTATCCACCATGATCAGATGGGATTCATCCCTGGGCTACAAGAATGGTTCAACATTCGCAAATCAATCAATGTGATAGAACAAATTAATATGAGAAGAGAGAAGAACCACATGGTCCTCTCAATCGATGCAGAAAAAGCATTTGACAAAATACAGCATCCATTCCTGATTAAAACGCTTCAAAGTATAGGGATAGAGGGAGCATTCCTGAACTTCATCAAATCTATCTATGAAAGACCCACAGCAAATATCATCCTCAATGGAAAAAGCTTTCCGCCTTCCCGTTGAGATCAGGAACACGACAAGAATGCCCACTCTCACCACTCTTGTTCAACATAGTATTAAAAGTCCTAGCAACAGCAATCAGACAACAAAGAGAAATAAAAGGTATCTAAATTGGCAATGAAGAAGTCAAACTCTCTCTCTTTGCAGATGACATGATTCTTTATATGGAAAACCAAAAGACTTCACACCTAAACTACTAGAACTCATACAGCAATTCAGCAATGTGGCAGGATACAAAGTCAATGTACAGAAATCAGTGGCTTTCTTATACACTAACAATGAAAATACAGAAAGTGAAATTAGAGAATCAATTCCATTTACTATAGCACCAAGAGCCATAAGATACCTCAGAATAAACCTAACCAAAGAGGTAAAGGATCTGTACTCGAGGATATACAGAACATTCACGAAATAAATTGAAGAAGACACTAAAAGATGAAAGACCATTCCATGCTCTTGGATCAGAAGAATAAACATTATTAATATGTCTATACTGCCTAGAGCAATCTATACTTTTAATGCCATTCCAATCAAAATTCCACCCGATTCTTCAAAGCGCTGGAGCAAATAATCCAAAAATTTGTATGGAATCAGAAGTACTCCGAATCGCTAAGGAAATGTTGAAAACAAAAATAAAAATGGGGGCATCACGTTACCTGATTTCAAGCTTTACTACAAAGCTGTGATCACCAAGACAGCATGGTACTGGCCTAAAAACAGATACATAGACCAGTGGAACAGAGTAGAGAGCCCAGATATGGACCCTCAACTCTATGGTCAAATAATCTTTGACAAAACAGGAAAAAATATACGGTGGAAAAAAGACAGTCTCTTCAATAAATGGCTGGGAAAACTGGACAGCTATATGTAGAAGAATAAAACTCGACCATTCTCTTACACCATACACAAAGATAAACTCAAAATGGATAAAAGACCTCAACGTGAGACAGGAATCCATCAGAATCCTAGAGGAGAACATAGGCAGTAATCTCTTCGATATCGGCCACAGCAACTTCTTTCAAGATATGTCTCCAAAGGCAAAGGAAACAAAAGCGAAAATAAACATTTGGGACTTCATCAAAATCAAAGGCTTCTGCACAGCAAAGGAAACAGTCAAGGAAACAAAGAGGCAACCCACTGAATGGGAGAAGATATTTGCAAATGACAGTACAGACAAAAGGTTGATATTCAGGATCTATAATGAACTCCTCAAACTCAACACACGCGAAACAGACAATCCTATAAAAAAAAATGGGCAGAAGATATCGACAGACACTTCTCCAATGAAGACATACAAATGGCTATCAGACACATGAAAAAATGTTCATCATACTAACCCTCAGGGAGATTCAAATTAAAACCATATTGAGATATCACCTTACACCAGTTAGAATGGCCAAAATTAACAATACAGGAAACAACATGTGTTGGAAGGGATGTGGAGAAAGGGGAAACCTCTTCCACTCTTTGTGGGAATGCAAGTTGGTGCAGCCTCTTTGGAGAACAGTGTGGAGATTCCTCAAGAATTTAAAAATAGAACTTCCCTATGACCCTGCCATTGCACTCCTGGGAATCTACCCCAAAGATACAGATGTCGTGAAAATAAGGGCCATCTGTACCCCAATGTTTATAGCATCAATGGCCATGGTCGCCAAAATGTGGACAGAACCAAGATGCCCTTCAATGGACGAATGGATAAGGAAGATGTGGTCCATATACACTATGGAATATTATGCTTCCATCAGAAAGGATGAATACCCAACTTTTGTAGCAACATGGACGGGACTGGAAGAGATTATGCTGAGTGAAATAAGTCAAACAGAGAGAGTCAATTATCATATGGTTTCACTTATTTGTGAAGCATAACAAATAGCATGGAGGACAAGGGGAGTTGGAGAGGAGAAGGGAGTTGGGGGAAATTGGAAGGGGAGGTGAATCACGAGAGACTATGGACTCTGAAACAATCTGATGGGTTTGTAATGGCGGGGGGGTGGGAGGTTGGGGTACCAGGTGGTGGGTATTATAGTGGGCACAGATTGCATGGAGCACTGGGTGTGGTGAAAAAATAATGAATACTGTTATGATAAAAATAAAAAAAAAGTAGTTTGGATGATAGTGACCTTTGGAATTTTCTGGGGCTTGATATATGGCTTAAAGCATCATTTCTTTTTATGAATATCCCCTCTGTGCAGAATGAAATAAATATGATTTATTGAGTGCAGAACTTCTATAGAGATAATATTTTAAGCATAGTCTATGATATGTTTTAAGTCATCAGTATCTCTACATTTTACATTTGCTTTAATTTTTGTATTGAAGTAATTTTAGATTTACAGAAGAGTTTAAAATATGATAATACAGAGATTACCCATGCTTCCCTATGCCAATAGGGAAATATGTTAGTCTTCTCAAATCAGTGACATTTTCTTAGTCTCTCCTTGTCTCTCCATATGACAGACAATTGATAGACTATTGTCCAATGATAGACAAAATATTGTCTATCATTGGGTTTTCTGATTTTTTCTCATTGAGTTGATGTGCCTTTCTCAGTACATCATATCAGAGGGTTAATGTTATCAATATGATTAATCAAAGTCAATCTTGACTTGGTTAAGATGGTATCTATCAGGTTTCTCCACTATAAAAGCCCTCTTTTCCCCTTGACATTTACTTTTCTTTAAAATTCTAAGTCCAGCTAAGTCTACTGTGCAGTTGAGTAATAAGGAATTAAGCTGCATCATCTGAAGAAAAAAAGTATAAAAGAATTTCTGAGCTATGTTAAAACTGCCACAGTAATTAATAGACTTCAGAAAGATATACATGAGGCTATGCAATTATACCCAGTTTAACCCACTATTTTAAGCTGTCATAAGTAAATTTTGCCTTCAGCAATTATTACAGTGATATTTTACAATGATTTGTTATTTCTCTCTTTCTCCTCATGTATTTATTAAAATTATTAGGTAAATATACACTGGAATATTATGATATCCATCAGAAAGGAGGAATATCCAACTTTTGTACCAACTGAAACTGGAGGAGATTATGCTGAGTGAAATAAATCAAGCAGAAAGAGTTAATTATCATATGGTTTCTCTTACTTGCAGAGCATAAGGAATAACATGGAGGACATTAGGAGAAGAAAGGGAAAAGTGAATTGGGGAAATCAGAGGGGGAGACAAAGCATGAGAGACTCTAGACACTAAGAAACAAACAGGGTTTTGAAGGGGAGAGGGGTAGGAGGATAGGTGAGACTGGCGGTGGGTATTATGAATTGCATAGAGAATTGGGTGTGGTGCATAAACAATGAATTTTGGAACACTGAAAATATAAAATAAAATAAAAAATTTAAAAATTTTTAGGTAAGAATCCTTTGTTATTTATTATTTATTGATATATTCAACCATTTTTTATATCAGCAGGAATTATGAGTATATTTTTTCCATTCTAATATAATACTGTGATTTATTTATAGCTCAAATCATTCCAGATTTATCCATGGGGGACTCTTTCAGGTTGGATCCATTGTCCTTTGGACATGTTCCCATCTCTGCTTGTTTTTACCTGTTTGATCATTATTTTTTTAGTTTTATTTGCATATACTTGACATGAAACGCTGCATGGGTTTAATTTGTACAGCATAATGAGTTGACTTACATTTATCATGAAATGACTACCACAATTAGTTTAGTTAACATCTATCATCTCATATAGATACAAAGAAAAGAAAAAGAAAACAAAAGTTTTTTCTTTTAATGAGAGTTCTTAGTATCTATTCCCTTAACCACTTTTATATATGTCATATAGCAGTGTTCATCATAGTAATCATGTTATACATTACCTCCCTAGTACTTATTTATTTAACTGGAAGTTTCATACTTTGACCACCTTCACCCAGTTCCCCCTCCCATCACCCCTTCCCTCTACTAACCATAAATCTCTTCTGTTTTTTATTTAAATTCCAGTTAGTTAACCTCCAGTGTTCAAAACTTACCTACATCTAGTGCTCATCACTGTCGCCCTCGGCCCGCAAGAACGACAATCAGCCTGGTATGGTGTTAATGCTTCATTTCCATTTATTTAATCAACTTCCTTAGCTTATATACAGCAGGGTGACCAATAAGGGGTCAAGCAATGGGGAGAGCCAATGAGAGTCCTGTTACTATGCTGATTAAATTTGATACAGCCAATAACTATGTCCTCCTTTAGGCGGGCTTCACCAGAAAGTTCATTGTATACTTGCAGCGTATTTTGCTAGCAGTGAGCCAAGCACCTTCTTGTAATGGCGGGGACTTTCCCGGCCAGAGGAAGTCCCCGACATCTCCCCCTTTTTTGTTTTATGGCAGAGATCATGCCTGTCTTAGGTCGTCAGTAGCAGAAAATATCCTTACCCGTCATCAGACACAAGATATCGATGATCTCTGTCCTGTCTTAGGTTGGTATGCTTCTCTACTGATCTTACCCGTCTTTGACTACCGATCTAGCATGCTTAGCCATATCTGGGGAGATGTCCCAGCCTCTAGTGCCATAGGGGCTTGTGCTATAGCTCGGCTCTGCTCTCGCTGCTATGTTCTCCACTGGTGAACGTTTCTGAATAGAAGCAGAATGCCAATAAGGAGGAGGACAAGATGACCAATTGTATCAGCCCATTGTTTGGTGAACTGGAACATATTGCTGAATGTTGGAAATAGCTCTGGAAGGGAAGCTGGTTGCACACGCATACTATTTACTCGAGTTATCTCAGCCAGAAGGATTCATGTGAAATTTTGAAAATCGTCAGACCAAGTACCCTGCAAATACTAAGAGAGCTGTTGGGAGGAATTGCTGGCCTTATTAAATTGAGAGAATTTTACAGGGGTAACACAAAGTGCAGAAAAAGGAACAATAGAACCAACACTCAGTATATCAGCTAGTGAAGAATGGGGGGAAGATAAAGAAAGAATTAGTTAAAGGTAAAGGATAGGGCCAAGCCTTCAGAATAGCCCATAATTCCCGTGTCGCTGTCGGGGGAATTAGGAATATCAGAGTCCCCCACGACAGTAGGAGGATCACGGCTTCCTCTGTCCTCATCCTCGTTCTCAGGGGCCTTCCGGACCAATCTCTCTGGAATCCAAATCGGCACTTCTTTGTCCTGTGGGAAAACACAAACGGAGCCTCTGCTCCAGATTAATACAGGATCCGGACCTTTCCATTGTCCCGTAAGGATATCCTTCCAAAGAACTAAGGGCTTGGGGGAAGAATCCATACAGGCTAAAAGTCTTTCAGCTGCTGCTTGACCGTTTTTATCGAGCGTCAAAAAATTTAAAATAAATAGAATTGTATTTAGTTTGTCTTTAGGGGACCGGAACGTGTCCCCTATTCCCCCTTTTTGTTTTAAAAGAGTTTGTTTGATGGTTAAGTGGGCACGTTCCACGATGGCCTGTCCTTGAGGATTGTAGGGAATACCATGATTTAGGGTAATGTTTAGTTGAGTAAGGAAACTGTGAAATACTTGTGAGGTGTATGCAGGTCCATTGTCTGCTTTTATTTGTCGAGGTTTACCCCAAGCGGCGAAGGCTTGAAGGCAATGGGAAATAACATCTTTGGATTTTTCCCCAGCATGGATAGAGGCGAATATGACACCAGAACATGTGTCCACGGAAACATGCACATATTTTAGTTTACCAAATTTAGGGATGTGAGTAACATCCATTTGCCATATATGGTTGGGTAACAGGCCTCGTGGGTTAACTCCTAAGGAGGGGGATGGCAAGAGGGTAACACAGTTTTTGCAAGAGACTACAATGTCCCTGGCTTGAGCTTTAGTTATGTTGAATTTAAGTCTGAGAGTAAGAGCATTAACATGAAATAGCTTGTGAAATTGTTTTGCTTGTTGAATATTTTCCATTAAAGTGAAGATAAATTGCTCTTTGGTTAACATATCTGCAGTGCGATTGCCTTCTGTCAAGGGGCCGGGGAGATCTGTATGTGCCCTGATATGCCCTATGTAAAAAGGGTACCTTTCTGTCCCATATAATCCTTCCATGGTAATGTAGCAGCACTACACATAGGACTTTGGGCAACCCCTAGGCCTCTAAGGGTTTGATCAGCCCTTTGTAGGGGCCAATCTTTTGGCCAATCAACTTCATTAATGATACTACGATCAGCCCCGGTATCCAGAAGGCCCATACATTTTTTATTTCTGATCCACAGAGAATAAAGAGGTCTAGCCTCCATTCCAAGTGTTAGACATGCGAGGGGCGGGCCAGTAGAGCCAAAACCCCTCTGTCCACGGGATTTTTCTGTGTTGGGGAATAGTTTATGACAGCTTGGTAACACTATGATTTGTGCTATTTTATCACCTGGACTGATAACTGTAATGCCACGAGGGGAAGACACTAATATTTTGACTATTCCTGTATAATCAGCATCAATTACTCCGGGGTGTACTATTAATCCAGCAAGGGCTGTGGAGCTATGCCCTAATAATAGGCCTACAGTGTTCACAGGCAGTGGGCCCTTAAAATCCGATTCCACCACCTGGTTCCCATCTCGGGGGTTAGTACAAGTCTGGTGGTGGCACGGATGTCCAATCCGGCACTTCCTTTTGTAGCCCGCCTTGGCTCGTCGGCGGGTAATGTGTGCGGGCTACCTGTTGAAGCACCCCATACATTTGAGGGCCCTGGGGTGATGGGCCCCATTTCCCATTTTTTGAATTCCTTGGGGGTAGTGGATTACCTTGAATATCTTTTACTGAGCGACATTCATTCGCCCAGTGTGTACCCTTGCCACACCTAGGACATATGCCAGGTTGCTTTACTGTTGGGGGACCCTTGCTGTCAGGACATTCTTGCTTAAAGTGCCCCTGAGCTCCACATTTGTAGCATTCCCCAGAATTTCCTTTAGCGCCCTTACGTTGGGATAGCTGAATGCCCTGAAGGCCTTGAGTAATGGCTGAAGCAAGTACTTGTCCTTGAATAACACTGTCATTAACATCCCTGCATACCTTAATGTATGTGCTTAAATCTTTAGCCTTCCATGGCCTAAGGGCCTCTTTACACCATTTATTGGCTTGCTCTTAGGCCAGTTGTTTAATTAGAGGCATGGCTGCGTCAAAGTCCCCAAATACTCTCCCAGCTGTTTGCATCAATCTTACAACAAAATCAGCATATGCTTCATTTGGTCCTTGTATCACTTTAGATAGTTGACCCTGCAAGTCCCCACTGCCCTGGAGGGTTTTCCATGCTTTGGTAGCAGCAGCTGCAATCTGCATGTATACGGCAGGGTTGTATTGCAGTTGGTCATGTTTACCAGTGTATGGCCCCATGCCCATAACCATATCCAGATTCCATTGTGGATTGCCTGCCGCGGCATTATGCCGTGCAACATCCTGGGAATGCTCTTGCCATGCTGTCTTCCAGACCAAATATTGCCCTCCAGAGAGGGCTGCCCTTGCTAAATTCCCCCAGTCTTCGGGGATTAAATTCATGCCTGCTATGGACTCCACTAGAGAAATAGTAAATGCTGCCTGAGGGCCATACTGCATGACCGCTTCCTTTAATTGTTTAACTAATTTAAATTCCAAGGGCTGGTGATACCGTTGATGATTTTGGTCCTCTAGAACTGGGAAAATCGAGCTGCTATTGGCCCCCCTCCATGCAGTCTTCCAATCCTCATTAGCGGAGGGATGACATTTACATGTTATCTCCCCCGCCAGGGGATTGTAAAGAGGTGGAGCACTAGGGGTCACTGCTGAACAGGGAGGGTCTGGTTTTAATTTGAACTTCCACTCTAGCTCCTCCCCTGACATTTCTTCTTCCCCTTCGCTAAAACTACTCCTTTCCAAAGCAAGAGATGAGCGTTCTTCTTTCACTTCCTCGAGTGCCTCAGCGCCCTCCTGAATAACTGAATCACATTTCGGCTTATATCCTCCCAGGCACCCTCTGACTAGAGTCCATATAACTAACGTTCCCGGTGGCAATGGTTTACTTTTATCCCTCTTCTTAAAATCCTTACCTAACTGGTCCCATTGGGGGATATTTAGCAAGCCCTCGTCCAGAAACCAAGGCGCCACTGTCTCAACTGTATTCAAGAATGTCCTAGCAGTTTTCGTTTTTAATGGCGTGCCATTGGCCTTTAGAAGGTCCTTTAGGGAACCCTCTAACCTCGACTTTGACAATCCAGATCCCATAATTAGAATCCCAACCTAATGGCTGTTCCGTGTATACTCGCTGCTTAATCCCAGCTCTAAGGCCACCCGCTTCTTATTGCGGACTCGCTAAATCCCGGCTCTAAGGCCGCCCCGCTTCTTATTGCGGTCTTGTACAAGATTCCCACCACTTTGATCCTGGTCCCTTCCCCGCTTACCTGCGGACTTCTCCCTTGCAAGGTTTTTCTATTTTTCTTAATATTTCCCGGGTCTCAGCACCATTTGTCGCCCTCGGCCCGCAAGGACGACAATGAGCTTGGTATGGTGTTAATGCTTCATTTCCGTTTATTTAATCAACTTCCTTAGCTTATATACAGCAGGGTGACCAATAAGGGGTCAAGCAATGGGGAGAGCCAATGAGAGTCCTGTTACTATGCTGATTAAATTTGATACAGCCAATAACTATGTCCTCCTTTAGGCGGGCTTCACCAGAAAGTTCATTGTATACTTGCAGCGTATTTTGCTAGCAGTGAGCCAAGCACCTTCTTGTAATGGCGGGGACTTTCCCGGCCGGAGGCAGTCCCCAACACATCACAACAAGGACAATCCTTAAATCCCTCACCTATTTAAACCATCCCTCCACCCATTGCCACTCTGTTAACCATCAGTTTCTTCTCCATAGCTAAGTGTCTGTTTCTTGCTTTTTCCTATCTCTTTTTTGTCCTATGATCATTTGTTTTGTTTTTTAAATGCCACATATGAGAAAAATCATATGGTATTTGTATTTCTCTGACTTCTTTTGCTTAGCATAATAATCTCTAGCTCCATCCACATTATTGCAAATGGCAAGATTTCATTATTTTTATGGTTGAGTAATATTCCATTATGTATATATACACCATTTCTTCTTTACCCATTCATTGGTAGATGGAAATTTGGGCTCTTTCCAAAAATTGGCTATTATTGATAATGCTGCTATAAACACCAGGGTACATGTACCCCTCTCAAATAGTATTTTTGTTTTCTTTGGGCAAATATATTAGTGCAATTGCTAGATAGTAATGTAGTTTTATTTTTAACCTTTTGAGGAACCTCCATACTACTTTCCAGACTGGCTACACCAGTTTTCATTCACACTAACAGTATAAGAAGGATTTCTTTTCTCCACAGACTCACCAACATCTGTTCATACCTGTGTTAATAATTTTAGCCATTCCGAAAAGTGTGAGGTGATATCTCATTGTAGTTTTGATTTGCATTACCCTGATTATCAGGGATGTTGAACATTTTTTCACATGTTCGTTGGTGATCTGTATGTCTTTGAAAAATATCTATTCATGTCTTTTGCCCATTTTTTAACTGGATGATGATGGTGATGATGATGATGGTGGTGATGGTTGTTTACTGCATTTGGAGGTATCTTCTCCTATTCAGTAGGTTATCTTTCAGTTTTGTTGATTGTTTCCTTTGCTGTGCAGAAGTTTTTATTTTGATGAATCCCAATAGTTTATTTTTGCTTTGGTTTCTCTTGTCTCAGGAGACATATCTAGTAAGAAGTTGCTATGGCTGATGTCAAAGTCATTACTGACTCTGTTCTCCTCTAATATTTTAATGGTTTCTTATCTCACATTTAGGTCTTTCATCCATTTTTGAATTCAGTTTTGTGTATGGTGTAAGAAGGTGCTCCAGTTTCATTCTTCTGCATGTTGCTGTCAAGTTTTCCCAAAATCATTTGTTGAAGAGATTGTCTTTTTTCCCATTGGATATTATTTCCTGCTTTGTTGAAGATTAGTTCACCATATAGCTGTGGGTCCATTTCTATTCTGTTCCATTAATGTATGTGTCCATTTTTGTGTCACTATCATACTGTGTCAATGACTACAGCTTTGTAATATAACTTGAAGTTCAGGATCATGATACCTTCAGCTTTGCTTTCTTTTTTTCAAGGTTGCTTTGACTATTTGGGGTCTTTTGTGGTTCCATACAAATTGTAGGATTGTTTGTTCTAGCTCTGTGAAAAAGGCTGTTGGTATTTTGATAGGGATTACATTAAATGTGTAGATTGCATTATGCAATATAAACATTTTAACATTATTTTTTCCTTCAATCCATGAGCATGGAATGTTTTTCCATTTCTTTGTGTCGTCTTCAATTTCTTTCATTAGTGTTTTCAGAGTACAGGACTTTTACTTTGCTTAGGTTTATTCCTAGGTACTTTATGGGTTTGGGTGAATTGTAAATGAGACTGATCCCTTGATTTCTTCCTCTGTAGCTTCAATGTTCTGTATAGTAATGCAACAGATTTCTGTACATTGATTTTGTGTCCTGTGACTACAGATTCAGTGTATCAGTTCTACCAATTTTTTGGTGCAGCCGTTTGGGTTTTCTATATGGAGTATCATGTCCTTTCCAAATAACAAAAGGTTTACTACTTCTCTGCCAATTTTGATGCCATTTATTTCTTTTTGTTCTGTGATTGCTGAGGCTAGGACTTCCAGTACTATGTTAAATAACAGTGGTGAGAGTTGACATCTTTGTCTTGTTCTTGACCATAAAGAAATGCTCTTAATTTTTCCCAATTGAGGATGATATTAGCTGTGGGTATATATGCATTGCCTTTATTATGTTGAGGTTTGTATCTTCTAATGGTACTTTATTGAGATTTTTTTAAATCATGAATTGTTGTTTCTTGTCAAAAGCTTTTTTGCTTCTTTTGAAAGGATCATCTGTTCTTATCCTTTTATTAATGTGATGTATCATGTTGATTGATATGTGACTATTGAACCACACATGCAACCCAGGAATAAATAACATTTGATCATATGAATGATTATTTTAATGTGCTATTGAATTTGATCTGTATTTCATTGAGAATTTTTGCATCTGTGTTCATCAGCGATATTGGTCTATAATTTTCTATTTCAGTGGTGTCTTTATGGGTTTTGGTATCAGGTTACTGCTGGCCTCATAGAATGAATTTGGAAGGTTTCCTTCCTTTTGTATTGTTTTGAATAGTTTGAGAAGAATAGGTATCAGCTGTTCTCTAAATGTTTGGTAAAATTCACCTGTTAAGTCATCTGGTCCCAGATATCTGTTTGTTGAGACATTTTGACTGTTTTCCATATGACTGTACCAATTTACAGTCCTAACAACAGCACATGGTTTTCCATTTTCTCCACCTCCTCAACTGCATTTGTTATATATTTTCTTTCTGATGTTAGCCATTCTAACAGGTATGAGGAGATATGTCATTGTAGTTTTCATTTACATTTTCTTTATTATTTCTGATACTGTATTTTTTTTCATGTATCTGTTTACCATTTATATATCTTTTTTTTGGAAAAATATCCATTTCAGGTGTTTGCCCACTTTTAATTAGATTTTCCTGTTGAGTTGTATGAGTTCCATGTATAATTTGGATATTGCCCCTATTAGATATATGATTTGCAAAAATTTTTCCCATTCTGTAAATTATCTTTTTATATTGTTGATTTTTATTTTACTATGAAGAAGCTTTTAATGTGATGTCATCCATGTTTATTTTTTATTTTGTTGCTTGTGCTTTAGTTGTCATACTTTAAAAAATATCATTAAAACCTATGTCAAGAAGTTTTTCTTCTATGTTTTTGTCTAAGAGTTTTACAGCTTCAGGTGTTTCATTTGTCTTTAATCCATGTCAGCTTTTGAGAGCCATGTAAAATAGAAATCTGGTGTTAGTCTTTTACATGTGGCTATTCAAATTTCCCCAGCACCATTTCTTGAAGAGTTGTTGTTTCTCCTTTGAGTATTCTTGGCTTCCTTGTCAAATATTAGTTGACCAGATATTCTTGGGTTATTGTTGGGCTCTTGATTCTGTTCCATCGCTATATCTGATTTTATGTCACTACCATACTCTTTTGATTACTATATGACTTTAGAGGATAGCTTGAAATCAAGAAGTTTGATACCTTCAGAAAGGAAGAGACAAGATGGCGGAAAAGTAGGAGGTTTTGTTTCAACCAGTCCCCTAAAGTGAGCTGATTACCTACCAAAGACCTCTGATCACCCCTGAAATTAGAATTATACACTTCTGGATCTCTATAGGAGCAGAAGACACCAGTGGACAGGTAAAGTGGAGTGGGAACATCAGACAAATATTGGAGGATAAACAAAAGGGGGAGGGAGCACCAGAAGTGACCCATTGGAAAAGTAATACCTCAATAGGAGAGTACACTATGATTGGGGGCCAACATTAACTTGGAGTCTGCTTGAAAGCACTCAAAAAGAGCAAAAGGTCTTAAGGGGAAATTGGTGGAATAGGGTGGTTAGGGACAGGGATTTAAGCCCACGGACCAAGGTTGGCCACCACTGGTGTGGAACCAGAGAGTGCAACGAAGAAGCCAGGTCTTGGTCCCTGAGCTGCCAGCATGACTGAGAGCATCTGGGTGGCAACGCCCATGAAGGCATCTGGAGTGGATGCCAGCTGGCACTCTCTAGAACCAAGCCTTTTGTGCTCTGCACGGGCACTGCGTGACCAGGGTCTGAGTCTCACTGCACACCCTCCCCTGAGAGAGGTCTGTGCAGGCACTAGCCAGCACTCTCTAGGGCCAGGAGATTCTGAACACTCTCAGCCACATCCAGTGTGAAAATAGCAGTGTGTTATCTCTGGATGGGACCTCTCTGGCAGTCTGGACCTGCCCAGACAGCCGCAGCTAGTATTTCTCATGGTTTTGGGTACAAGCAGGCATTCCTATGACCCCAGAGACCATGACTGGGGACATGATCTGCTAGTGGCAGAGGGGATATTTATGTGTTCTGGAGCACCCAGAGTGGAACAGACTGAGGCTTCTCTCTGAGATGGAGGTCTGGGTGCAGTTTGCTTTCCTCTAAACCTCCAAAGAACTGCAAAAAGCTGCCAAGGGGAGAAAAAACAAACAAAGCAAAAACAAACAAAAGAAACCCTCCAGAGAACAGAAGCCTGAAAAACTGGTTTCCTCAGAGCCCAGCCCCTTGATGGGGGTTGGAGGGGTAATTACTTCAAGGTAATCCCCTTTACCCAATCAATGCTACCCCTATATGTAAACCAGTTTTAATCCCTCTTTATCTCAGGAAAGTTGTGTCTTTTAACAAAGATATCAAGATACATTCAGGAAGAATCAAAATAAATTTCCTCGCCCACACTGAGAATTTATAACCACCCTCCTATCTTTTTCTTTTGTCAGTATTTCTGTGTATTTGTTTTTGTTCTGGTAGTATATAAATCTTATACTTGGGGTTCAATTTGACGAGGTTCTTTTTTTGGTTTTTATTTATTTTTTCATCTACTTTTGTCAGTCTTTGTTTGTCTGTTTTTGTTTGCATACTTTATAAATCCTACTTTTAGGGTCAATTCAGGCTGGGCCTTCTCTTTTATTTTTTCTTTCTTATTTTTTTTTCCTGTCTCTCTCTCTCTTTTTCTCTTTCTTTCTTTCTTTTGGTGGGGATTCTCAATTGCTCAGAAGTGTTCCAGAGTGCACCTTCCCTGCACCATGGTTGATACATTCATCTACACATCCGTTCAGCTGTATCTCACCAAAATGACTAGGAAGAGGAAAGCCCAAAGAGGAAAAATTCAGAGACTGGGCCCTCTCCATCAGAGCTATTTGATATGGAAATAAACAATAGGTCAGAAAGGGAACTCAGGCTAACAATTATCGAGGCAATAGCTAGGTTGAAGAAAGTCTTGGGGATGACAAAATGGAATTGATTAGGGCAGAAGTGAAAGCTACCAGGGATGATGTTAACAATGCTTTCAAAGAGTTCCAATCTAATCTAAATTCTCTAAAAGCTAGGGTAAACTGAGGCAGAAGATAGAATTAGTGAAATGAAGGGCAAACTGATAGAGGAAAAGGATCAGGAGGAAGCCTGGAACAAACAGCTTAAAAGTCACAAAAAAGAATTAGGGAAATAAATGACGCCATGAAACGTTCCAACTTCAGAATTATTTGAATCCCTGAGACAGAGGAGAAAGAAAGAAGACTAGAAGATATAGTTGAACAAATTCTCCATGAAAAACTTTCCCAATCTCACGAATGGAACCAGAGTTTGTGTACTAGAGGCAGAAAAGACTGCCCCCAAGATCATAGAATCTAGAAAGACCTCAAGACACCTGATTGTGAAAGCAATGAATCATAATTATAGACAGGATCTCTTGAAAGCAGCTAGGGAAAAGAAATTTCTTACATACAGAGGAAAGCCCATTAGAATAACAGCATACCTTTCCACAGAAACCTGGAAAGCCAGAAAGGGCTGGCCAGACATATTCAAGGCAGTGAATGAGGAGAACATGCAGCCAAGAATACTTTACCCAGCAAGATTGACCTTCAAAATGGATGGAGAGATAAAGAGCTTCCAAGACTGGCAAGGTTTAAGAGTATGTGACCACCAAGCCTGCACTGCCAGAAATATTAAGGGGGAGTTCTATAAAAGAGGAGAATACCCAAGAATATCATTGAACAGAAATATATGGAGACAATCTATAGAAACAAAGGTGTCACAGGTAACACGATATCAATAAAAACGTATCTCTCAATAATCACTCTCAACATGAATGGACTAAATGCGCCCATAAAATGGCACAGGGCTGCAGATTGGGTAAAATGACAGGACCCATCCTAATGTCTATAAAAGACCCATTTTGAACCTAAGGATACATCCAGACTGAAAGTGAAAGGATGGTAAGCATGCTTCATGACAATGGGCCTCAAAAGAAGGCTGGGATAGCGATTCTCAGATCAGATAAATTAGACATTAAAATAAAGACTGTAGTCAGAGCTACAGAAGGACACTACATAATTCTTAAAGGGTCTATCCACCAAGAAGACCTAAAAAATGTAAATATATATGCCCCCAATATGGGAGCAGCCTAATACATAAGACAACTGTCAATCAAGATAAAGAGTCATATTGATATGAATACATTAATGGGAGGGGAGCATAACATGCCACTCTCAGTAATAGATAGATCATCCAAGCAGAAAATTAACAAAGAAACAAGACCATTGAATGACACATTGGACCTGATGGACCTCATAGATATATACAGAATCCACCCCCAAAAAACAGAATACTGATTCTTCTCGAGTGCACATGGAACCTTCTCCAGAATAAACCACATACTGGGTTACAAGTCAGGGTTCAAATGATATCAAAATATTGAGATCCCAGTATATATTCTCAGATCATAATGCTTTGAAACTGGAGCTCAACGACAAGGAAAAGTCTGGAAGGAATTCAAACACCTGGAAGCTAAAGACCACCTTGCTTAAGAATGCTTGGATCAACCAGAAGATCAAATAAGAACTGAAACATTTCATGAATGAAGACACTTCAGTCCAAAACCTATGGGATACAGCAAAAGCGGTCCTAATGGGGAAATACATAGCCATTCAAGCCTCCCTCAAAAACACTGAAAAATCCAGAATAAACCAGCTCTTGTTACACTTGAGAGAACTAGAGAATCAAAACAACAACAAAGTAAGCCAACTCCACACACAAGAAGGGAAATAATCAAGATTAGAGTAGAGATCAATGAGATAGAAACTAGAAATACAGTAGAACGCATCGATGAAACTAGAAGCTGGATTTTTGACAGAATCAATAAGATTGACAAACCATTGGCCAAAGCAATCCAAAAGAAAAGAGAAAAGGCCCAAATTAATAAAATTATGAATGAAAAGGGAGAGATCACAACTAACACCAAGAAAGTAGAAACAATCGTCAGAAGTTATTATCAACAGTAATATGCCAATAGGTTAAGCAACCTAGATGAAATGGATGCATTCCTGGAAAACTATAAACTTCCAAAATTGAACCAGGAAGAAATTGACAACCTGAATAGAATGATATCTAGTAACGAGATTGAAGTAGTGATCAAAAACCTCCCAAAAAACAAGAGCCCAGGACGTGATGGATTTCCTGGGGAATCCTACCAAACTTTCAAAGAAGAAATAACACCATTCTCCTGAAGCTGTTTCAAAAAATTGAAGCAGAAGGAAAACTTCCAGACTCTTTCTATGAAGCCAGCATTACCCTGATCCCCAAACCAGGCAAAGACCCCACCAAAAAGGGGAAATTCAGACCAATATCCCTGATGAATATGGATGCTAAGATTCTCAACAAGAGCCTAATTAATGGGATCCAACAGCAATTAAAAAGATTATCCACCATTACAGGTGGGATTCATTCCTGGGTTTTTAATTTATTTTTTTATTATTTTGAAAAATTTTTATTTTTTTAAACATATATTTTTGTCCCCAGGGGTACAGGTCTGTGAATCACCAGGTTTACACACTTCACAGCACTCACCAAAGCACATACCCTCCCCAATGTCCATAATCCCACCCCCTTCTCCCAACCCCCCTCCCCCCAGAAAACCTCAGTTTGTTTTGTGAGATTAAGAGTCACTTATGGTTTGTCTCCCTCCCAATTCCATCTTGTTTCATTGATTCTTCTTCTACCCACTTAAGCCCCCATGTTGCATCACCACTTCATCATATCAGGGAGATCATATAATAGTTGTCTTTCTCTGCTTGACTTATTTCGCTAAGCATGATACGCTCTAGTTCCATTCATGTTGTCGCAAATGGAAAGATTTCATTTCTTTTGATGGCTGCATAGTATTCCATTGTGTATATATACCACATCATCTTTATCCATTCATCTGTTGATGGACATCTAGGTTCTTTCCATAGTTTGGACATTGTGGACATTGCTGCTATAAACATTCGGGTGCACGTGCCCCTTTGGATCACTACGTTTGTATCTTTAGGGTAAATACCCAATAGTGCAATTGCT